>NC_079171.1:30038123-30338123 GCF_947568905.1 Ostrea edulis
ATCACCGACTTTTTTGCAGCCATAAATTACCTGAGGCTGTGACCAGCTCTGTGTGCACTGGAACGACGCGAGATTCCCGGTCGCACGCGTTGACTGAATAAACAGATTTTGACTGCATAAACAAACAGGCGATAATGTGTCACTGACAAAGGATTAAAAATACAATTTATTGCAAAAAGGGATTTTCGCCACTTTCAATTTTTTTTCGCCATTTTTGAAAAAAATTCGCCATTGGTGAAAATGGCGAAGCCCAGCTCGAGCACTGTTTTAGTGTAAAGAAATATATAGGAAAGAATTATTGTCCTGCAAGACAATAATCATTTAATCACCAAAATTACACATTCATGTGCCTGCTTGGAGGTTAAAAATGTTTGAAATAATTAAATACTGGTGTTATTACTGGTACATATAATATATAAAGCATTTGCATTAAATTCAATTTGTGGTGACGAAATTACAGCTAATGCCAAACATATTGGCATCACTCATGAGGAAATGGCTATGTTAGATATCGAAGGCAAATACATCGGAAATGTAGATTTTGAAGATTGTCTGTGAACAAGAGAAGAAAATTAAAAAAGATAATTAATGAATCCAAATTACTAAGTTCCGGGGGATGTGATCATCAAATATTGTCTATATATTTTGCGCATCAAGGGAAGAGAGGAAACACGTACATGAAAAAGACTAATTAGAATTACCCCCCTTTGTACTGTATTTTAGAATAGTGTCATTACTACATGTAGTATCTGAATACCCGGAACAAAACAACATGTGCACAGCGAAAACTCCCACCCCACGCCCCTTATCACAGTCAGTAGTAAAAGTCATGCGTAATACATGTACAGTGTACCACTGTATTTATTATTTAATGGGGATTTTTTCTGTTAAAAGTGACATATAGGCCAGATGGGCCGGGTGTTTAATTTCCTATTATTCTGTATAATGTATATTTCAATTCTGTAATGCATAAAACATATGTCACTATAATAAATCATTTACTTACTTACCTACTTACTTACACAGTCCCTCCATACATCGTCTTCTTGATAAATCAACAAAATAACTTATAGAAAGAGATATTACATAAAAATTTCAAGTTCTAATTAGGGACATTGCTCGATGAAATTATATTCTCTTAATTACAAGGAAGAAATAAATCATTGATAGTTTATTCCTCGTCGCTATGGCAGTTTTCTTATTCTCTGTCATTTTGTAAAAACCGCTCAAAATTAATTTCAAAATGAATTGAATGGAAATGGCCAAATTTCAGAAACAGTAAAATAGTACGATTTTTTTTTTTTTAAATCTGAACAAATAAAGTTTCCAACATCCATGGATATCTTTAAATCTGAAAATTTAGAACGTCCGAGTTTTTTTGTTTTTTTTTTTGTTTTTTTCTTTCATTTTTGACAGATCTTATTAGACCGCAAACCGCAAACCACAAACATCAAAACACACCATTTGCACAAAAACACGTTTTTATGATTTCAGAAAAACTCACACAAATTCAGTCTTTGCCTTTGGCACTCTGGTCTTTTTTCTTCTTTTTTTAAAATTTTTATTTCAAAGTTCTTGCAAGTTTTTTTTTTATTATTATTTCGGATTTTGGCTTGAGCATCACTGAAGAGGCATTATTTGTCAAAATGCGCATATGGTGCATCAACATTGGTACCGTACAAGTTTTACATGGAACAATTGAAATTTCTTTTTACTCTATTGATGGTGAAATCTATTTCGTATGAAGTGATTTAACAAAACATTAAATAAAACTTTGGCATGATTGATTTGATGTTTTCCGCCACACTCAACAATTTTTCAGTTATTTGGTGGCGCCCAGTTTTTTTTATTGGTGGAAGAGAGAACCCAGATACAATGTACCTGGGAAGAGACCACCGACATTCCGAAAGTAAACTGGGAAACTTTCTCACTTACCGGCGCGAGCGGGATACAAACCCGCGCCGACAGAGGTAAGAGGCCGTGTGATTTTGAGCGCGATGCTCTAACCACTCGACCACGGAGGCCCCTTTGGTATGAAGATCCAACTTAAATCAATAACACGAACTATGGGTGGCTACTTAGCAATCGTATGCTGTGGGTAATTATCAATTAATGACAATGGGTAGATACTTAATGAGTAACTAATAGTATTACTCCGTTTACCCGATCAAGATATAGGGCTTACGGCGCATGTGACCGGTCGACAGAGGATGCTTTCTCCTCCTAGACACATGTTCCCACCTCTGGTGTGTCTTTCTTTGCCCTACTATTCCGTTTGTATTTTTTATGGGAGTTTTGAGATTGATCACTGTTCGTTATCTTCCACTTTTCATTGATTGTTTACCGATGTCAGTGACTGAGTTTGCTACATCAGAAAGCAGGTTCGTGGGCCTTAACAGTCACCTGAGTACAATGTATCAAAATTCCCAACGTCCGTTATTCGTATAGATGAAATTTTAAAAAATTATTAATGCCTTAAACTCAGGGGTCGTGAATTTCACAATTTTGTACACGTTATAATCACAGAAACATTTGGCTTCCTTCATGCCCAGAAGTAAAGAAGAGCAATGCAATTGCAGTATATGACCAACTTGGCTCCACCCTGGGACCTGAAAATAAAACCCTGGATCATGAATATCCAAGTCATGATAAAGGCTTTAGTACTCATTATGATTATTCAATAACCCTTCATGTCCAGATTTTCAACATATGATCAACTTAGCCCCACCATGGGACCTGAACCCTAAACCTAGGGGTCATGAATAAAGTTCAGACTAATGGACAATTTGTGTTTGAATAGAATTTTTAAAAAGTCATCTCTTTATTAATCTAAATAATAAGATTCAAGTACAGTATTTAGTTTAGAAATAAACTGCTAGAAGTACTCCTTATTTAGAAATGGAGTGCTGTGGTAAGAAATTCTCTGGGAGATGGCCTGTATGGGTTTTGTCTGTTGTCCGATCCTTTTGAGTTCCTCAATAAAATATCTTTATATTAAATCAAAGTCTCTGTAAGTCACAGAAATATGTTGAACTTGTATAACATAAATAAAGTGATATTTCGTTTCAGTTGACCTTTCATAAGATTATGAATTATCGTTGTTTTATACATATCACACACCCCGTTGTAAATACACACATTCACTATATGCTATGTAAATACATGTGTGTTAAAGTCGTTTGGCCAAGAGAAGGGGAATTCAAACTCTTTGTGTTCTTTCCATTCTCTACCCATAGGTGTTGCTCCTCGCTGACACCTCTGACAATACCGAAATTTCAGGATTCTTATAAAACTCTTTGTAAACTCTTACACATGATCAACTAATGGTTCAGAAATTTAAGATAAAATTGTTTTATCCCCTGCAATAAATTCCTAACATCTAAATGAAAATAAAGCATATTTTCTCCATTGATTTTTTTTTTGGAGGATGGGGGGGGGGTTGCTAACTTAGCTACATTAATAATTCTAACTCTTGTATCCTGTTTTGTTTTTCTTTCCGCAGAGCTGTTACAAAACCCTCACTACTACGGCCCGGCGCTAAGCATTTAGGTGGCGTCTGTGCCGTCAGACTCTCGACCGAAAGTTCGTAGGTTCGAGTCCTGGCCGCGGCAGGGCCGACGTTGTGTCCTTGGGAAAGACACTTCACACGAATTTCCTCACTCCACCCCAGTGTAAAAGGGGTACCTGGCTATAGACAGTAAAAGATATTGTTAGAATGATAGTGCTCTAGCGTTTGTAATGGCAGCTTGCACTGTATGCTTCCTAGGAGGCTGGGAAAGTTCTAGATTGATATAAGGTCTGTCGGGGTAATAATACATTGTAAAGTGCTTTGAGCAGCATACGCTGGAAAAAGCGCTATATAAAACCAATCATTATTATTATTATTAAATTGGCAATACTTCATCTACAGTTGGTCACGTCTAAATATAGCAAAGCTATATTCAGGGGTAAAGGTATATTTTGAATTGTACAATACATCCCACAAAACATTTTCGTAATTTCAATCCCATGGGAATCTATGTTCAAATATGTCCTCAGTACCACTTCCTTGTCGTAAGAGGCGACTAAATGAGACGGTCCTTCGGATGAGACCGCAAAACCCGAGGTCTCGTGTCACAGCAGGTGTGGCACGATAAAGATCCCTCCCTGCTCAATAGCCATAAGGCGCCGAACATAGGCCAAAGTTTTGCCGCCCTTCACTGGCAATGGTGACGTCTCGATATCAGTGAAAAATTCTCTCGAAGAACGTTAAACAATACACCATCAATCCAATCGTAATTAGATTGGTTGGTGATTTTTCTAACACTGAAGACTTCCATAACACAGTCGTCTGTCATTCCATGTACTCAGTACGAGTCTATTATATATTGAAAGGCCCCATTCTTCCCTTCAGTAATATCAATTTGAAACACTTTTTAACCTCAAAACAGGCACATGAATATGTATTTATGGTGATTATACACTTAAAGCGGTTATCTAACGTCGTTTCATCAGGTTTATCTTGGTTTTTGTTCAAAATAAATGATTTTATTAATCATTGATTTATATTCATACGCCGTTGAGAGATTTTGAGAGAGAAAATGGTTGCCATCATTTTTACAGCTAATGCCCTTTTAAATCCAAAAGTGATTTCCTACAAGAAAGTTGTTGGTAAGAAGATTATTAGTTTATATCGGTATAATCAAACACCTATCCACAAACTGTGATACGGATAACCTTCGCCGAATAGTTCCTGTCGTGGGTTTGATAACGGAATCATCACTTGGCGTTATCATCAAGGTCAGGAGCTGTGACGTATGACCTTGAACTTTTCTTCATTATCAAGTCCCGTCTTAATGACATTTAAATTCATTTTCGTGCTAGAGCCTCTCATTGATTACAATAATTATTTTTAATTGATATCATGATATTAAATCTTTGATATTAGAATCATTCACCAATAAACCACGAGACAAACATGTCTGTTGTACCTATTTCTGGACAGCGATAGACAGGTAAGTTATCGTTATCACAGTACCTGTACAATTGTAACGAGTTCTTACGGGTCAAATATAAATCAGTTCACGATGACCTACGGAGGACAGCAAGTGGAGTACACATGGGCGTTTCTTATAGGAGGATCAAACTATTGATTCAGTCCTGTGCTCTTGTTTGTTTCAGCAACTTATAGAGAAACAGTTTTGTGTTCGCGTTTCTAATAGGAGACTTTTACTTGTATTTTACTTTTAAAAGAAGAAAAAAATGTCATTTTTGAAAATACATCAGGGTGTGAATAGCGACGGTGCACGCTGGCATACTAGTAATTCATGAATCACGTTAGCGTTAGCACTTCCGGAAAAGCATGCTGGCATACAGTTCACACCTTCATGTATTTTCAAAAATGAAAATTATTTTCTGATATTTACATTCTACCTACATTTCTCTCAGAATCCCCAGCCGTTAAAACAGACGTACTATGTTTAATCAAGATCCATACACATACTAATGCATGGTTCACAACTTCAGTGCACTCATGAAAAAATTACTATCATTACAATTCGCAAAAGATATCAAAGACAAAATCATTGGAAATGTAGATATACTGCATTTAGAAATATTTACATTTCCAACATTTTAGTCTTCGATATTTTCGTCCATTATAATGATAGCCATTTCTTCATCATTGCGATATACAATCGATGTAGTTGTGAAAAATGTGCGTATGAATCTTGATAAATATAGTACGTCTGTTTTAACAACAGTTACTGGAAATTCCGCCAAAAAGGAAAGTACATGTATAATCAATATGAATATTAAAAAAATGAATTTCATATATTTTTAAAAATGAAATGTATTTTGTAAATAACAACAAGTCTGGCTTTATCCACAGCTGCATGTTTTCTACAGGGCGGACCAAGAAAATTTTCAAAAAGTTGGGGGCATTACCAGTTAAGATGTCAATATTTTCTGCTCCAAAAGGGGGATATACAAATCTGCCACTGTTTTAGAAAAAAAAAACAAAAAAAAACCAACGAAGATGATGTAATAGTTTATCATATTTGCTGAAAAACATTTTAAAGCACGCTACAATCACGGAAACCACTCAGTGGTGATAATGCGGCCATGTCTTGATGAGGGCATAAAACTTGTCTCCGGGACAACTGGTTTGCCCGACATCACGGTGGCCTTTCAACACGTAGTTATGAGTTATCCTTCCGCTATTCACTCCACAGTTGATCAGGCTCTTAACTGCGTTTATAGCTTGGGCATTTGGTGTGTGCGAGGTGAAATCTCCCATGACACAGAATCCTGATTTAGTAAGGAAACAAGAAGAAATGTGTTTATTTCATGAATTTTCTATTCATATAATGTGTTTATTTTATGAAATTATTAATTTAGATATCATTTATATAAATTTTATTAGAAATCTTAGATATTGTAAAGATTGAAGTCATGCAAATTCCCATAACAGTAAATGTTTATATCATAAATATGTACTTAAAGCAGGTCAGACATGCGTCGAAAAGACCGCCACCCCTTTCAATCCGCCACCGATACAATTTACAGTATACATATATAAATGTCAGAATGAATACCTAGACCATCATAATTATGGTTATATGTATGTGCCCCTATAGTGTTCCAGCCCCGCCCCTCATAAATATTCCCGTCTTCTCCAATGATGAAGCTGTACCCGATGTCTGGCCAACCTGTGAAAACACGGAGAGAGAAAAATAATTATCGTTCGTCTCAACCAATTAAACAATTGGCGATATCCGGTACAGGTGGTGGTTGAGTGGTTGTTTCTTTTACGTCACGAAATTTTCACTCATGTTGAGACGTAACCCACTGTACGTAAAGTATCCCACATCCAGACGCCTAGTACTTCCGTTTCGTGCGAGTATGCATTGAAATGTTTCGGGGGTTGGGGGCACATAGAACTTTCCTTGAACTAATCATGCTCCTACCGGATGTACTTAATATGCGTGTTTTAGGGCATGCGCCATACGTAAATAGGTAAGAAAATATCAACATCCGGTGTATTTTTAGAAGCGGAAGCACGTGTATGTAAATTTTTCAGTAAACGATGTCTTGGCGATTTCTACCTTCCCAGAGCTGAGTCTAGTAAGGCTATGTACATGGTGAAAAGTAGAGTTGGAAATTAAAAATTTTACTTATCCACCTCAAGAAGAAAATTCATATATGAAATTAAAAATAGAAGAATTATCAGACGGTGAAGTAATCTAGTTACATGCTCAGTGGGGGCGCTAGGTGCCCAACGAATGAAAGAATCATCTTGACTTACAACAAATTTTGATTTCCTTGTTACGGAATCTGATGTCTCAATATAGGCCATGCCATTGGCAAAATAATCTCTTCAGGATTAGCATTCCCCCCTCTTCAGTCAAGAGCTTGTAGTCTTCGTACAAAATATTATATGCAGAGGGCTGGATAAAAACACATTTAGCTTAGCACATCAAATGATTTTTGAATTTTGATATAAATGAAAGCAAGTGGACAATAAACATTGTTGACTGTGGTGTAGGGGCAATAAGTAAAACAGTTCAGACAGGCACTGCCCCATCTGCCAGAACAAGTCATTATTGAATCTTGACGAAGATAACTGATGCTTTTCTTTTATTGTATGGAGGTTTGTATAGAAATGGGAACTAAAATCAAGTGTATTCCCTAAATTTGAAAACTTTAGAGATAAGAATGCATATTTGAATCAAATTCTCTTTGAAATATCATTTCAAAAGCCGAGAAAAATTTAAAAATCTAACGAAAAATTACGTTTAATAATGAAAACAATCAACCGGAAGTAGTATTTTTCTCAAAATTTGCTGTAAGGAAATATGATTTACCCAGAAAATGAGGAAAAAACTCTGAATCGGACTTACTGCAACTTAATCGTCAGAGGAAATTCAAGCTACTTACAAAAATCGAAGATTCAAATCAAAATATCCTCATAACAATTAGTTTAATCACCGAGTTGGGAGTATATCAATCTCTTTAATCACAACCAGTCGAAAATATTAAAAAATTCATTAAAAATTCATTTCTTGATCAATTTCTATAATTTTTTCCCCCAACGAAGCGCTTATTTATATTCTCTCAATTTCAGATCAGTGCGCATGTGCAAAGGGAAAATCCCGTCTGAAAATAGAAATGCGCATACCTGATAGGGTCGTATCAATATACGGCCCGCTTCAATGTTGCGACGTCATAGGTCACCTAATTTGCATTAATTATTCATAGTTACAAGGAGCAAGGAAAGTTCTATGTGGGGGGGGGGGTGTCTTCATTTCGAGACTAGAAAAGACATTTGTCAATCAACCCGCCTACACGTATAATTCTGTATCTTATCATTCATAAGATTGCATGAAAACAAATGTCCAGGAAATACAGCGATTTTTGTTAAAGCTGTATAGTCCGAATTACATTTTTTTTCCATCTCGTAAAAATGCTTTTAAATTATCGCACGTATGTAGTCATCAGGCTGTATGACATATCATACATTATTTCACCTGTTTTAACCAAAATTATTTAATTCTAAATCAGTGTTTTCAAACAACCGTGTCACTCTGCCATTTCAAGTGACAGCCACGTGACCATTTCAAACTTTCAGATCATCGGTGGTCTTATCTGTGTAAAGCTGTGTATTTTGTTACAACAGTACCGTGCCATAAGTTTAATAGAAATAAAAATATCAAATACCTCTTAGTAATTCGTTGTTTAACGCTCTTTCAGCCTTAAAACTAGACAGTTGCGTCTGAGTTAATACATCATGTTGGGATTCCCCTGACGCGCGTGGGGCTATTTATAGACGTCTAACACTGTATAATTTATGCGTTATCGGGAACACCTTGGGTCTTTCACCGAATACACCGTGCTTTGCGTGAAAGGCCCGAGGTTTTCCGGATGATTTATATATGTACCACACTATATTTACTTTCTAAATAATATTCTCACTGTTTTCTTTTACATGCTGATGTTTTCAAGCATGCATATGTAATTAAGGGAAAGTTAATAACTTTATAAAGTAATTAATCTGCTTTAAAGTAATTATGTACAAATATAATACATGAACATCGGGTCATACAGTTTTAACGCTTTACGACACAATTATTACTTAGATTATTTTCTTCGATCATTATTGGAGAAGATATCAGGTATTTTTCTCCCTGCATGACGGTAAATGGGTGTTTATTGAATCAAAACTGTAATGATAACTGGAAAATAAAATATTTTCATTATAGTTTCTTTCAATTAGGGAAACACAGGTGATCTTTAACAAGGTTGCAATTTTTTCGTATCTACTGCGTACTTAGATATTTTATTGAACATAGATGTCAACGGCAAATTAACAACTCATATTTTATGACAAACGGGATGACGTCAGCTTCTCCATCGTCAACTTCCCATTTTTATGTAGCAATATTCCATGATCACCTGCATATGGTGTTTATGTCTCTCAACTGAATCGATACAATATAGATTGTTCTGCGTATGGTAAGTTTTTAAATCAAAGTAGGACACTGACAAATATGTTAATGTTACAGGGATTTCAATAGTCTTGTTTAAAGTCAGCATTTTTAAAATTTCATGACTGTTATAACGATCTAAACTAATACAACCTGCCATTGGCTAAAATGCTGTCCGACATGTTTCATACCAGTTGAGGCCATTCTTTGCACATTGACTACGCATTGTTCAGTTTGCCCGATCAGAATGTAGAGTCACGGCGGGAGTGATCGGACGAAGGGGAATGCTTACTCCTCCTAGGCAGTTATCACAAAATATCTTACGACTATTCTACAAAAATAATTCTGTCTGATAATCAAATACCGACCATAAGATCATAAGTATGTATTCAAGTTTTATAAACCATGGGTGTACTTTACATATTAATCAAGAAAATCTACAAGAAATAAAAGAAAAAAAAAATTACAGTGTTCGTAAATTTTTATCTTAGTCGTAAGATATTTTGTGAAGTATATCCAGGAGTCCGTGTTTGTACTTCATATAGGAGTTGTGAGACTGATCACCATTTTTTATCTTTACATTTCAATATACATATATTTACTTATCATATTAATTGAATATACTCATAACAAACATTCAATGCAAATGAAAATCTTTTCAGCGTCGCTCTGTAAAATTTACCGTGTGTGTCCATGTGATAATTCTGATAGGACTGCACTAGCTTAATGCAGTCTGCCTTTGTGAAACAACCGTGTGTGGCGCCATGATGAATATACACGTTTCCAGGCACTGCCGGAAGTGGACCAATGTGATGCTTAGGCGCACGCGCATGCCATTCACTTCGACTTACGATCGGAGGACAGCCGGAAGTAGAATGTGTGCCTGTACCGCTGTTATGAGATGTCGATACTGAAATAAATGAAAATTTCAATCTCAAAACCCTTGTACATGCAGTATTAAATTTACCGCATCCAACGTTTATAAAATGATAAGTAGTGACTGTTTTTTCGATATGCATGACATTACGCTTGACATTAAGGTGGCTCTTTACATAAAAAAAATTATTTAATAGTTCTTATGAAACACGAATGTCCCATCGAAAGAGGAATACAAGCTCTCAATTATTTTATATCATTTTATTGTGATTTTTCCGGAATGATGAGAAAGGGTGTTTTGTTTATATATACATGTAAAATAAATTTCTTGATTCTATTTCATTTGAGGTGTATTAACAAGCCATTGAATAAATGGTTTATGTAATGAACCACCTTAAAACTCAAAGTCACGGATGTTTTGGATGATATCTTTAAATCAGAGGACCCGTATCACAGTAGGCGCTGACAGGATAAAGAACCCTTACTGTTACGATATTGAATGCCATACGCAAGTCAAATATTATGACATATCATTTCAATATTGTTACACAGAAAAAATATGATCAAATGGGACTTAAAACATTAAAAAAAAAAAAATAACTTTTCAAAAAAAAAGGATGAAAGACATTGCAAGGAAAAGCAGAAAACGTTCGCAGACCACGTGACACGACCAAAATCATGATGCAATCATAAAATGTACTCAGATGTTACTTAAATTCGTTCAACACCACTACAAATAGAGTCAACAATATCTATTTTGCTTGTTTATTTGTGTGATGTTGTACATGACGGTCCCATTCCAGAATTGTCATTCATGTCGGTACGTCACCAGCTGTAATCAGAAGGTGACGTGCTACACGTGCGACGCCAAAGGCGGAAGCAGTAAAGGTGCTGTATTGCGCCAACGACTACGACACTTCCAATGACCCATGACAGTCGCGTCCAATACTTTGACGAAGGATCAGTCACTGCCTATGTTAAACGTATTAGGATTGACGCGGCTGTTGGGCCAGCAGAAATAAAATATTTATACAAATGACACGGCTACCGGATCAGCAGAGATAACTATCTAATGGAGGTGGCTACTGGATCAGCAAAAACAAACGTTCAATGGACTCGGCTACTGGATCTGCAAAATATTGACGCGGCTACCGGATCAAAGTAAATAACATGGCTATCGGATCAGCATACATTAAATATCGAAGTAGTTGGCACAGCTTCCGGATCAGCAGAAATAAAATGACGTGGCTACCGGATCAGCTCAAATAGAATATTTAAGTAATTGGCAGGACTATTGGATCAGCAGAAATGAAATATCCAAGTAAATGACACGGCTACCGGATCAGCAGAAATAAAATGACACGGTTACCGGATCAGCAGAAATAAAATGACACGGTTACCGGATCAGCAGAAATAAAATGACGCAGCTATTGGATTAGCAGAAATAAAAATATTCAAGTAATTGACACGACTATCTGATCAGTAGAAATAAAATGGCGCGGCTACTGGATCAGGAGAAATGAAATAGCTAATTAAATGACACGGCTATCGGATTGGCAGAAATGAAAAGCCGCGGTTACCGGGTCAGCAGAAATAAGATACGCATGTAATCGACGCGGTTCCTGGATCATCAGAAATAAAACATCCAAGTAATTGACATTACTATCTGATCATCAGAAATAAAACATCCAAGTAATTGACATTACTATCTGATCAGCAGAAATAAAATGACACGGCTACCGGATCAGCAGAAATAAAATATTATGCAATTGACATGGCTACCAGATCAGCAGAAATAAAATGAAACTGCTACCGGATCAGTAGAAATAAAATGACGCGGGTACCGGATCAGTAGAAATAAAATGACGCGGGTACCGGATCAGCAGAAATAAACATCTCAGTAATCACTCCTTTATATACTGTCAATGTATTTTATATTTGACTTACACGGGCATGTTTTGAATGCGAGGTACGTGGACGATATCCAGCCATCCTGAATGATATAAACAACATGAAGTTTTAGTCTGAACAATTTATGCAAGAAAAGCTTCAGGTGTTTTGATTTCGAATACAAAAGAGTAATAATAATGTTTGATTATTGCAAAATAGGAAGTTTAATATTTATCACCCGTTAGCTTCCGGGAAAGGTAAAGCAATTCTTCCTTTTTTCAAAGTAATGCCTTCACATAAATTATCAACATACGGAAATAAATTCTTTCTCAAATATTGCCTTCACATAAATTATCAACATACGGAAATAAATTCTTTCTCAAATATTGCTTTCACATAAATTATTAACATACATGTAGTCAAATTGAGTTTCCACACTTTCCTTTCTGATTTATCAAAATGATAATATAAAGGATATTCTTACCACAGAAATGCTCAACATTTTAAATTACCTGTGTGTATATTTACTCTAGGGAATTATAGCTGTGTGTACGCTACACAATACCAGTATACAATCTACCTACCCGTTCTCTACAGTCAGCATTAATTTACAATTTACATACAGACTCTTTACAGTCAATATTAGTTACAATCTACCTACAGACTTGATACAGTCAATATTAGATTACAATTTACCTACATATTCTATACAGTCAATATTAGTTTACAATCTACCTACAGATTCTTTACAGTCAATATTAGTTTACAATCTACCTACAGAATCTTTACAGTCAATATTAGTTTAAAATCTACCTACAGATTCTTTACAGTCAATATTAGTTTACAATTTACATACAGAATCTTTACAGTCAATATTAGTTTACAATTTACCTACAGATTCTATACAGTCAATATTAGTTTACAATTGACCTACAGACTCTATACAGTCAATATTAGTTTACAATCTACCTACATATTCTTTACAGTCAATATTAGTTTACAATCTACCTACAGACTCGATACAGTTAATATTAGTTTACAATTTATCTACATATTCTATACAGTCTATATTAGTTTAAAATTTACCCACATATTCTTTACAGTCAATGTTAGTTTACAATCTACCTACAGACTCGATACAGTCAATATTAGTTTACAATTTACCTACAGATTCTATGCAGTCAATATTAGTTACTATTTACCTACTGATTCTATACAGTCAATATTAGTTTACAATCTACCTACAGACTCTATACAGTCAATATTAGTTTACAATCTACCTACAGACCCTATACAGTCATTATTAGTTTACAATCTACCTACAGCTTCTATACTGTCAATATTAGTTTACAATCTACCTACAGACTATATACAGTCAATATTAGTTTACAATTTACTACAGATTGTTTACAGTCAATATTAGTTTACAATCTACCTACAGACTCGATACAGTCAATATTAGTTTACAATTTACCTACAGATTCTATACAGTCAATATTAGTTTACAATCTACCTACAGACTCTATACAGTCAATATTAGTTTACAATTTACCTACATATTCTTTACAGTCAATATTAGTTTACAATCTACCTACAGACTATTTACAGTCAATATTAGTTTACAATTTACCTACATATTCTTTACAGTCAATATTAGTTTACAATCTACCTACAGACTCTATACAGTCAATAATAGTTTACAATCTACCTACAGATTCTTTACAGTCAATATTAGTTTACAATTTACCTACATATTCTTTACAGTCAATATTAGTTTACAATCTACCTACAGACTCGATACAGTCAATATTAGTTTACAATTTACCTACAGATTCTTTACAGTCAATATTAGTTTACAATTTACATACAGATTCTTTACAGTCAATGATAGTTTATAATCTACCTACAGACTCTTTACAGTCAATATTAGTTTACAATCTACTTATCCGTTCTTTACAATCAAAATTAATTAACGATATACATATCTATTGTTTATAATCCATCATTAGCCCGTGTTCACCTTACTCTTAATTCTATATTCTTTACAGGGATTATACGAAAGCCAATAGGTGCCAGGGTATAGAATTAATTTTGATTTAACTGACGATCGCCATTCATTATCTAGATGTATGCAGCCGTCATATAAATAACGTGGCGGCCGCATCATACCGACCTGACCTTCACAGTTAATTGTTGTCCACGATAGATATATTGCCTTATACAATCACTAGTAGCCAGTGGTATGCGTACTTGACCGTCGTAGTCTACGTTGGCCCAGTGAGTTCCACTAACAGAGGCCAGGTGTCCCTTGAAGGTGAGACAAGAATCTGTGCTTAAAACTCCCAGAATTCCGTGACCTACACCAGCACCAGATCTGATGTGAACGTTTCCAGTCGCACATGCGCACTCCTCAGCATTTGAATGGGCCAGTAACAATAAAAGGGTAGGAAGGAAACAAACGTTAATCGCCTTCATGCTGAAACTATAAAATCATTCTCATTTTTATAGTTAACATAGATGCCAAGAATACATTTGCATATTTTACTCAACACCTACATAAAACGCATGTATGACGCCGATTATTGCATATATACATGTATATATACACAAAAACGAACACGTGACGCGGAAAAAGTGTAGAGAGCCATATTGTCGTACATTTATAGGATACAAAAAATCGGCATCAATTTCGAAAGCACTTTGAAGTTTAAACAAGATAGTTTGTATGATGAACTACCAGCCCTTCTCATCCTACAACAAAACAAAGTCATCGACTAAACACTCTACTCACAGTTTACAACTGAAAAGTACAAGTGTTTGTAGGAATGCAATATCAGTTAGATATCGATTTGGTTCTTAAATGCTGAGTTTGATTAAAAGAGGATGCTGTAGTATGCAGAGTAATTCATAACGGCAATAGCGTTTTTGTCACGATACCACGATAAGAGTAAATTTTGGTTACTTCAAATGTCGACGCGGTTTTTATCGACAGAACAAAATTTAATATAAAAAATGTCAAATATCCCCAACATGTCAGATCCAACTTAAATTTCAAAACATGCAAATTGACCATGTCAACATGCAAATTAACCATGTCAACATGCAAATTAATTATGTTAGCATACATATTCGCTTACGTTCCATCTCGCCACAAATATGACGTATGTCGACATAATTAACCTGCATTTCAAACAAATACATGTATGTTGGATTTCGTATGTTAGCGATATTCGACATATAAAAAAATCATCCAATTCATATCAGGTCACGTGTCTCTTGTATTTCAACATGGTTATCTTGCACGTCGACATAACCTATAAAAGAAATATTTGTTTTTAGGAGACCGAATTATGTCACCGTATGTTTCAGTTAAAACTACCCGAAATAGGTCACCTTACCATGTTATCTGCAGAATACCCCCTCCCTTACCTGATAATTGTAGACTATGCACTGACAACACCTTGGAAGCCAGGTTAGTGGAGTCCGGTATGTACCACTCACAGATTGATTATCACGTTACTATTCTTCCTGTCCGTCTCTGATAAAAGGTCTAGTAATCTTACGGAAGACATTGCATGTGAGATTGTAATACTGTGCGATTCGTTAAATTGCACTGTCTATATAGTGTGGTACTAAAGTTATCACCCGTGTCATTATTATACAGTGTGGCATTAAAGTTATCACCCGTGTCGTTATTATAAAGTGTGGCATTAAAGTTATCACCCGTGTCGTTATTACACAGTGTGGCATTAAAGTTATCACCCGTGTCGTTATTATACAGTGTGGCATTAAAGTTATCACCCGTGTTGTAATTATTCAGTGTGGCATTAAAGTTATCACCCATGTTGTTATTATACAGTGTGGCATTAAAGTTATCACCCGTGTCGTTATCATTGTGATTACCGACAGATATAAAATAGAACGTGTCCTGTATTTTACTTCCGTAGTGATACGTACAATATACTGATTTTAAGGTGGGATGGACACGATTTAAGCTGAAATTTTTCAAATTTTATTTTTCCATTTTTATTGTTTACAATGCTTAAGTAAAGTATTTCGAATGGTCAACCAAAATTTGAATATATCAGTTGTTGAGTTACAAGTGAAATACAGCACTCGCAATTCTTTGTTATGGAAAGACGACCCGTGTCATATTCTTGTTTACATTAGACTGTTTAATAGAAAATAACTTATTTAAAACATAATGAGATATGCCAAACACTAGAAACTATTTAAATGTGTTAAGAATTCACTTGTAAATTGACCAAAAAAAATGCTTTAAACGAAACGTTTACTAATTCATTTAACCTATGTAAACAAAAACCATGTCACGAGTATTGTTTATATTACAGGGACTTATCCCATGTACCTTGACTACTGACATTCAAAATGTTGCTGATCATTAGTGATACCTTAGTTAAACATTCTAAACATAAAGAATCTAAAACCAAAATTTGAAAATTTTCAGCTCAAATCGTGTCCACGTCACTTTAAAGAGGAATAGGGCCTACTACAACACAAAAAAAAAATATGGATGAAAATCGGAGAATATTTATAACGATGTTTTTAGATTGAAAACTTTCAAATTCAGTTATTTAGTCAAATGATGCAATTTTCGTCGAAAATTAAAACCCCTGCTGGACTCGAACCCTAGATTTATAATTCAGCAGTCAACGTGCTACTCCGCTAAGTAATTAAATAAAAAAGCAATAAATATATAAATGTTGTTGATATTTACATGTATATTTTCATTCATAAAAGGAAGTCAGCGATTATAACGATGTAGGGTACCTCTTTAAATCACATTTTCGAAGATCAAAAGGAACATACTTCTCTCCTAATTGCTCATTAGCGCATTGTTTTCGCATCCCTCCGTCGACAACATTAATGACATACACAAAGATCATCACTTTCCATTATCCAGTCATTGCTAGTAGTCCTCGTCGACTTATAATTATTGATGACGACATCCAACGCAAAATAGCTTCCCTAGAGTACTTTATACTGACATGTGTATTTTCATACCCCGAAACTGTTAATAAAATTGGTCATTTTCAAATTAGTTTTGGTTGTGATACTAACTTTGTTCTCTACATACATGTATATAATGGCATTGTCAACACAGTCTGTTCTAAATGGTAAAGGCGAGATCCGCCACTGGACCGCATTCCTGGATTCTGTACTACTGTGATCCGTAACTGTTCCCAAGGAGTTTGATTTTACTCCAGGACTCCATTAAATTCAGGACAGTGTTGCAGGAACCTCTGCAACCAGTGACTATACTTCTGCATTCCATAAAATCCAAGACTACTTCTGCATTCCATAAAATCCAAGACTACTTCCGCATTCCATAAAATCCAAGACTACTTCCGCATTCCATAAAATCCGTGATTGATCTTCCGCATTCGATAAAATCCGTGACTGTACTTTCGCATTCCATACAATCCGTGACTGAACTTCAACATTCCATAAAATCTATGACTGTACTTCCGCATATTCTAAAATATATGACTGTTAAATTCGATTCTGTGAGATATGTGATCACAAATAAATGAATGAATTACACTTATGATTTACAGTATGACAAACTTTACTCTATAAAATCATAGCACTATAGCAGTCCAAAAAGTTCACAACACAGACAGTCACGGTCACACATCGCATCACCGAAAATCCAGTAACAGGAAAGTTACATCACAGAGTCACATACGGTCATAAACTTTCTACATGAAAACGACACAGGACAGGTATCATCTTGGATATCGGACACGGCACATCACACCAGAGGACATCACACCTTCCAGGTCATCAGATCCGAACACACCACAAGCAAATGTCCCTGTCCGAGAACGGCTTGGTTACTGCAGACTAATCTACCCTTCTCCGCATTTTCGGGGTACTGTGTGCATGGAAGAGTTCACTACCCTCACATAACTTATTAACTTTCTTTCGTACCCCCTTGCGATGACCAAACCTGGGTTGTCCCTGGTTCACTGTCAGTTGAACCTGGGATGCATAGCCATCACCCCACGACCAATGGAAACTCGCGAAACCACAAGCAACAAACCCATACCGTTCATTGCTTAGAAGTTTATCAGGAGGAAACCTCTCAGTCAGAGAAGGAACACTACTATCCCACTATGTCGAACCGGATGCAGAGCCACAAACCCCGCATCCCCAGGGTTATCTCCACGAGACGCAGACACAACACAACCTCCATCAGACCAACACACAATGGTACATTTGCCAGGTGCCTTGGGGACACACTCCCCTGGGAACTGATAGGCCACTGCTTCAATCATGACTGGGGGATTTGTAATGATTAGACTGTCGCTCAACAACAGTCTCTAGCACTACAACTGAGGCCTGCATACTTTCACTATTGCATGGAAGACCAACACAACCCTCATCACAAACCTACGCGCATGCATCGATTCCAACCTAGAAGAATCCAGACTCACTAACATGACACTAAACTGCATCCTCGCCCTCTGCATCCAAGAACTGGCCCTCAACTGAATGCCAGACCAGAGCCCGTGCCGCCTCAATATCCCGTCGTCCAGAACTACTGGTCCAACTACTGAAACCCAACTGATCATGAGCTGAGGCACGAGATACTGATCACACCAGACGGAGCTCCAGACCGTGCCTCAACCAGATACCCAGACTCAACATCAGTGACAAAACCATTGTCACCATCCAAACCCTCGGATACTGGAAGGATCATCATCCACATCGCAGAACACATCAACAGCCATGTCAACATCAAAAACCAGAAAACACCCAAAGCTACCCCGAGAAGTCATATCACTATAGCAACCAACAATATCCCCGGTGTTCTCCAGCCCACCACCCTGGTGACTAACACCTGCCTCAGTGTCCTCCGGCCAACCACATAACTTCTAATCTGCGCCTGGTAGCACCCCTGTCTGCGCCGACCCTGTTTCCCTGACCCCTACTTCACTCCGGACCCTCTAAACAACCACACCCGTCGACAAAACACTACTGCCCACCACTACTCGGTTTCACAGGCATCTCGACCTCATGGCATGCACTGTCGACTGCTGACCCTGCTGTACTGGAACTACCTAATAAGGGTTTACGGAGCACTTGCCCCGACCTATTTTGAGCCCCGGTACCTGGAGACCAACCAACTAACACATCCTGACCAGACAACTTGGGACCATCCCTACTAGCAGCCTTACAGTCTTCTGTACTGACATGCCTAACGAGTGGAGATCTCGACCTTGACCTGCTATGTCTAATCCCACGTCTGACTGGCGAGAGACCGAAACTCATCCCCCTATCCGCATTGCCCATAGGCCTCACCGGCATCTCACTCGTCTGCAACTTCAACTGTGATGCACCAACACCTGACTGACCCTGCGAGATGCACTGGTGACATGGGGGCCCTGAGGAACTCTCGTTTGTGCAGATACGCAAATGGGATCAAAACTGGCCCCTCAGAAAACCGGTCCTCCCTAAATATCGGCCGATTTTCAAAGTCCCGGCAGGAATCTTAACATTTCCTTACAAAGAAAGTCTTACAAAACCGGCCACCCCTGAAAACCGGACATCGGCCACTTTTTAAAGTACATTTGTTAACAAACACGTGTAATCTTCCCTTAACATACCGGCCACTTTTTGAAGACAAGAAAATTTTAGCCAGAGGTTGATCAAGATCGTCCAGGTGTGCAAATTGACTGACCGACCGGCCAGGTGGGAAATTATCGACCGAAGGTGTGAAAACACTAGCGGCCTCTTTAATTTATATTGTTTACCTGTGCTGTCAAGGGTGTTAATTGACACTTAGCTAATCCAAGAGACCCTTCCAAATTCTATACAAAATGTAAACAAGAGGTCCATGGGCCACATCGCTCACCTGATTCACCTTGGTCCATATCAGAAGACTTTCTATATATATTTGCATGTAAAACCGTAGTCCTTATTATGGTCCCAACCTACCCCTGGAGGCCATAGTTTTTGTAAACTTGAATCTACACTTTGTCAGAAAGCTTTCATGTAAATGTGAACTTCTTTGGCCCAATGGTTCACGAGAAGAAGATTTTTAAAGATTTTTCCTATATATTTGTATGTAAAACTTTGATCCCCCTTGTGGCCCCATCCTACCCCCAGGGACCATGATTTGAACAAACTTGAATCTGCACTATATCAGTGGTTCTTGAGAAGAAGATTTTTAAAAAAAAATTCCTATATATTTGTATGTAAAACTTTGATCCCCTATTGTGGCCCCATCCTACAACAGGGTGCCATTATTTGAACAAACTTAACTATGCGCTATGTTAGGAAGCTGTTCATGTGAATATCAGCTTTTCTGGCTCAGTGGTTCTTGAGAAGAAGATTCTTAAAGAATGTCCCTATATATTTGTATGTAAAACTTTGATCCCCCCTTGTAGCCCATCCAACCCCCAGGAGCCATGATTTGAACAAACTTGAATCAGCACTATATCAGAAAGCTTTCATGTAAATGTCTGCTTTTCTGGCTTAGTCGTTCTTGAGAAGAAGATTTTTAAAGATTTTTCCTATATATTTGTATGTAAAACTTTGATCCCCTATTGTGGCCCCATCTGACCCCCGGGGGCCAGGATTTTAACAATTTAGAATCTGCACTATATCAAGAAGCTCTCATATAAATCTCAGCTTTTCTGGCTCAGTGGTTCTTGAGAAGAAGATTCTTAAAGAATGTCCCTATATATTTGTATGTAAAACTTTGATCCCCCTTTGTAGCCCATCCAACCCCCAGGAGCCATGATTTGAACAAACTTGAATCTGCACTATATCAGAAAGCTTTCATGTAAATGTCAGCTTTTCTGGCTTAGTGGTTCTTGAGAAGAAGATTTTTAAAGATTTTTCCTATATATTTGTATGTAAAACTTTGATCCCCTATTGTGGCCCCATCTGACCCCCGGGGGCCAGGATTTTAACAATTTAGAATCTGTACTATATCAGGAAGCTTTCATATAAATCTCAGCTTTTTTGGCTCAGTGGTTCTTGAGAAGAAGATTTTTAAAGATTTTTCCTATATATTTGTATGTAAAACTTTGATCCCCTATTGTGGCCCCATCTGACCCCCAGGGGCCAGGATTTTAACAATTTAGAATCTGCACTATATCAGGAAGCTTTCATATAAATCTCAGCTTTTCTGGCTCAGTGGTTCTTGAGAAGAAGATTTTAAAAGATTTTTCCTATATATTTGTATGTAAAACTTTGATCCCCTATTGTGGCCCCATCCGACCCCCGGGGGCCATGACTTTAACAATTTAGAATCTGCACTACCTAATAAAGCTTATCTATAAATTTCATCTTTTCTAGCCCAGTGGTTCTTGAGAAGATTTTTTAATGACCCTACCCTATTTTTACCTTTTCTTGATTATCTCCCCTTGGAAGGTGGCCTGGTCCTTTATTTTAACAATTTAGAATTCTCTTTACCTAAGGCTGCTTTGTGCCAACTTTGGTTGAAATTGGCCCAGTGGTTTTTGAGAAGAAGTTAAAAATGTGAAAGGTTTACAGACGGACGGACGCCGGAATACGGGTGATCAGAAAAGCTCACATGAGCTTTTAGCTCAGGTGAGCTAAAAACAGTTAGGAACATATTGAATGAATACAATATCAAACGCCATATTGTTTCACCATACTATCGTATGGATATACGTAGTTAATGAAGAACAAACCCATGACTGTTAATGATAATTATTAAAAGATAGATTAATTTTCTTGGTTTCCATAGACTTAAAATTCCAAAGAAATATTCAAATTACAATTTCATATTTACTACTGTACTTTTTAAAAACGTCAAAACAAAATTGTTAATGACATAAGCGATGAATGTAAACAGTTTTTATAGGTAAGAAGAATCCCACTAATAGGCCTCTGTGTTTTCTTTATGTATCCTGTTATAGATTTTCAGTTTAAAATTCGATGATTTCAGCGAGAATATTTCTTGTAATTCATAATTACCTTTAGGTACAATCGGACTAATTTAATATCCACCGATAACTGATCATAGATCACCAGATCAAAGTGAACAGTACTTACTTTGTGAATATTGAGATAAAACGTCTATAATTGCTAAATTCTCGGTATACCGGCCATCCCTCTAAACCGGCCGTTTTTTCCCAGTCCGAGAGCCGGCCGGTTTAGAGAAGTTTCACTGTATTGTAATAGGTGTTCCCCAAAGATACCAACCCATTACTGCTGAGGACTCTATGACATGGCCTACCAACCGCGCAGGGGCAACCAACCTGTTCGTCCAATATAACTGGCAGAGATGGTTCAGGGTAACCCCCTACTTGAACACGGACAAGCTATCCCAACCTGGATTTAAAGATAAAACACCCAAATCACCCCTGGGCAGAGGCCCTGGGAAAGAGTTGTCTACATTCCCAGGATATCCCGCTAACTGCTGAGCCACTATTATGGAACTTCCACCACCCATACTGGTTTCCCTAGACATTAGCTGACTGAACATGTTGGCCACCTGTGCGATATAATTCTTTAATCGGGCCTCTAGTTGCGTTTGTACCATGAGGAGCCGGTCCTCCCACACTTGTGGCACGTTAGTTGACACAGTCCCATGTCCCTGGCATGAAGCCACAATAGAACCAATTCCGTCTAGCTGGTAATTTGTGTCCGATTCAAGTCCCCCATGTGGCCCCGCACTCCAACCTTGGGTGCCCGTCACCCCCCGCGTAACGTCACCCTCAGGATACCCCTGCCACCCAGCGACCCCACACCCCTACTTGGGTACCTGCCAAGCTTTCCTGCCCGACTGCCTTACCCCCGGGATGGCACCGTCATCTACCCATCTCAGACTACCTTGATCAGAATAACAGACCATCAGAATTACTGCCTAACCACAAACCAGAATAACACAAGACAATTAATAATTACATTTTACCATGTAAACTAATAAAATTAACCTAGAAAATTTCAAAATGGCTCCCACCTGCGACCACGCGCCCCCTGCTATGATCCGCGGCGCAGGTGGGCAACATATTTTACCACCGATGCCAATAAAGTGATTTCCTATAACCTAAAACACCGGAAAACACTTAGAAACTTATATATTAAAATATAACCAGTACAACTTACAAGACTCTATAAATACAACGACTACAGTGCTGTGTACTTTTAGACACGTCCGCCTGCCTTGAGTTGGTGGGTAAGAAGGAGAGAATTGCACGTGCAGGCTCAGAGGACTCCGAGCCCGACCAGAAATCCCTAAAACCACTACAGCTTTTAACTCTTAATGCCAAAATCTACTGTCTCATGTGTTTGAAAATGTCTCACAATAAATAAGGTTATATATTATTACAGAAGATCGTTAAGAGAACTTTATTATTTGTTTTGCATTAAGAGAACTTTATCGTTCGTTTTGTAGTCCCGTGGGGATCCGGGTTAGAATAGATCCTCAGTACCCCTTTGCTTGTCGTAGAAGGCAAATGGGGCGATCTTTCGGATGATACCACAAAAACCGAGGTCCCGTGTCACGATATAGATCCCTCCCTACTCAAAGGTCATAAGCGCCGAGCATAGGCCTATATTTTGCAGTCCTTCACCGGCAGTGGTGACGTCTCCATATGAGTGAACTATTCTCGAGAGGGACGTTAAACAATATTCAATCAATATTTGTTTTGTAAACAAAGATTGTGGTATGTTATTGTTAAGAAGTTTTCAAAAGAAATGGCTATCGATCTTGATAATTTTATTTACATATATCACATTTCATATATTCTTTAGGAGAAATGTGTCATCTAACAAGAGGCCCATGGGCCACATCGCTCACCTTGGTCCATATCAGAAGACTTTCCATATATATTTGCATGTAAAACCGTAGTCCCTATTATGGCCCAACCTACCCCTGGAGGCCATGGTTTTTGCAAACTTGAATCTACACTATGTCAGAAAGCTTTCATGTAAATGTGAACTTCTTTGGCCCAATGGTTCTTGAGAAGAAGATTTTTAAAGATTTTCCCTATATATTTGTATGTAAAATTTTGATCCCCTATTGTGGCCCCATCCAACCCCAGGAGCCCATGATTTGAACAAACTTGAATCTGCATTATGTCAGGAAGCTTTCATGTAAATCTCAGCTTTTCTGGCTTAGTGGTTCTTGAGAAGAAGATTTTTAAATTTTCCCCTATATATTTGTATGTAAAACTTTGATCCCCCTTGTGGCCCCATCCTACCACCGGGGGCCATGATTTGAACAAACTTGAATCTGCAATATGTCAGGAAGCTTTCAGGTAAATTTCAGCTCTTCTGGCCCAGTGGTTCTTGAGAAGAAGATTTTTAAATGACCCCACCCTATTTTTGCATTTTTGTGATTATCTCCCCTTTGAAAGGGACATGGCCTTTCATTTGAACAAACTTGAAAGCCCTTCACCCAAAGATGCTTTTGGCCAAGTTAGGTTGAAATTGGCCCATTGGTTCTGGAGAAGAAGTCGAAAATGTGAAAAGTTTACGGACAGACGGACAGACAGACGGACAGACAGACAGACGGACGCCGGACAAAATGTGATCAGAATAGCTCACTTGAACCTTCGGTTCAGGTGAGCTAAAAATTGAATTTATGACTGTGCAAAATAAAGATGCTTTATACTACAAAATTAACATTTCGCCGGTGAGTGAAGATAAAAAGACTCCAGTCTTTGTTTACATAACACAAGTTAAGGCTGAAATATTGCTATTATTCTTGCATTCGGGTCAAAGTTTGGCTGTCAACATTGAATGTCATCTTTTTAATGTTTCGACATCAAATATGAAAAAAAAATCGTGAACCAGTCCCTTTATTTTTCTCCATCGTTAACTTCCCATATTTATGTAGCAATATCCCATTACCACCTGAATATGAGGTTTATGTCTCTCAACTGATTCAAGTCCGTGGGGATCCGGGCTAGATTAGATCTTCAGTATCCACTTACATGTAAGAGGCGACTAAAAGGGGCGGTCATTCGGATGAGACCGCAAAAACCGAGGCCCCGTGTCGCAGCAGGTGTGGCACGATAAAGATTCATCCCCGCTCAAATGCCGTAAGTGCCGAGGATATACCTAAATTTTGCAGTTCTTCCCCTGCAATGGTGACGTCTTCATATGAGTGAAAAATTCTCGAGTGAAACGTTAGACAATGTACAACCAATCAATCTCAACTGATTTGATATGCAAAGTGCTTGTTCTGCGGATGGTCAGTTTTTGTTTTAATTGAGGCAGCCTAATGACAAACAAGTTGATGGTGCAAGGGTTTCAACAGTCGCTTTTAAAGTCTGCATTTCGCAAATTTTGGGTTGTTACAACGATTTCCTTTACCAATAAAATCTGTCATTGGGTCGATTGTTGTCTGCCATGATTCACACCAATTGTTAGACTGTTTATATACGATTTTTGATTACGGATTACTGCAAATGGAGATAGAGTTTGCGATGGGTGCGACCAGTCGACAGGGGATGCTTATTCCTCCTAGGCACCTGATCCCACCTCTGGTATGTCCAATGATCCGTGTTTGTCCAACTCTCAATTTTGTGTTCCTTAAAGGAGTTACGAGATCGATTGCTGTTCGTTATCTTCACCTTTTCATTTATTACATTAGAAATTACTCGAGCCGGTGAGAAAGTTTCCCAGTTTACTTTCGGAAGGTCGGTGGTCTCTTCCCAGGTACATTGTACATGTACCTGGGTTCTCTCTTCCACCAACAAAAACTGGGCGCCACCAGATAACAGAACAAGAGCAACGCCAACGTGGCATAATACGCCCGTAGATTTTGCTCAAGGAAAACATATTTCAGTGGGATTCATATTTTAGTGAAGTTAGCACTGTCCTCTGTGAGCTATTTCATTATTATGCTTGTAGAAATGGATATCATGATATAAAGAGGGATAGCCTTAGAATGCGCTACTTCATAAATATGCTAACGGTTCGGTTTGTATCCTGCCCACAAGGTTTTCCTAAAAAGTGATACTACGACTTTGACTTTTGACCTTGAAAAACAATAGGCATCTTCCTCTCATCATGGTGATCAAATATACCAAGTTATAATATCCTGGAGCTTACGGTTCGGTTTGTATCCTGTCCACAAGGTTTTCCTAATAAGTGATACCTACGACCTTGACCTTTGACCTTGAAAAACAATAGGCATCTTTCTCTCATCATGATGATCAAATATACCAAGTTATAATATCTTGGAGGTTAAGGTTCGGTTTGTATCCTGCCCTCAAGGTTTTCCTAAAAAGTTATACGAGCTTGACTTTTGACCTTGAAAAACAATAGGCATCTTCCTCTCATCATGGTGATCAAATATACCAAGTTATAATATCCTGGAGCTTACGGTTCGGTTTGTATCCTGTCCACAAGGTTTTCCTAATAAGTGATACCTACGACCTTTGACCTTGAAAAACAATAGGCATCTTCCTTTCATCATGATGATCAAATATACCAAGTTATGATATCCTGGAGCTTACGGTTCGGTTTGTATCCTGCCCTCAAGGTTTTCCTAAAAAGTGATACTACGACCTTGACCTTGAAAAACAATAGGCATTTTCCTCTCATCATGGTGATCAAATATACCAAGTTATAATATCCTGGAGCTTACGGTTCGGTTTGTATCCTGCCCACAAGGTTTTCCTAATAAGTGATACTACGACCTTGACCTTTGACCTTGAAAAACAATAGGCATCTTCCTCTCATCATGGTGATCAAATGTACCAAGTTGTAAAGTCCTAGGGCTTATGGTTCAGTCTGTATCCTGCCCACAAGGTCCGGACAGACGGACAGACAGACGGACGACGCCACACCATAATACGTCCCGTCTTCGACGGGCGTATAAAAATTGTTGAGTGTGACGGACAACAGCAAAACAATCAAACACAAAAATAAGGAGTCGTTTAAAGGAAAAAAATTAATGCTTTATTTTCCCTATAAAGATTTAACATAATATCATTCTCCCGATTCTTCATAACCCGTATCGCTATATTATATAAAACAATTTTCTTATATAATCCTCCTTGCCCTATCTTACAACATAACTTTCAATAATAACTCACGTAGCCTTATTTTCAACATTGATTCAACTATTAGCTCATATCGCCCTATTCTAAAACACAATCTTTAAGCATAATCTTCAGCATACATCGCCCTATCTTAAAATATAATTTTATACGATACATGTAATTCACGTAACTATTTCAAACATTTTTAACACCCTTGAATATATAACATACATGAATGGATACGGATATCCACGTATTGTTGATAATAGTAAGGACATTTAGACAGTTGAAAGTTAAGACTAAAATGTCAACATTGTCCCTGAGACAGCTAAATTGGTAAAATCGCCACATATCAACAAGCTGTACATCTTATAATCCTTAAAATACAGAATATTTTATATAAACATAACAAAACCCCTTTGATCAACTGAAATAGCTTGAAAAACTGTATGGATGTTTTAGTTATTCATCTAATGTTGACATACAATTGTTTCATACTGAACATATGGTATTTAGTTTAAAAAAAAAACATACTCTTAAGTCTGAATTTGCCCACTAAATTCTCGCGTTACTCATTCAACTCTCGCGTTACTGAAATAAAATTTACACGGTAGAAACATATTCTTCTGTGATAAGTAGTGAAATTGACTCCGTTACATCTTCTGACTCTGCAGAACGCACATCACTGAACGGTCCTTTGTCACTTTCATTGATTCCATCGCCATCTGCAATGGATTTTCTATTTCCAGCAACGCCCTCTACATCGACGATGGATTTGCTACTTTCGGATGAACCGAGTGTTTTTGTTTCTCTGCTGCTTTCGGAATAGGATACAGATGTTTTTAGAAATGTCCTGTTTGAGTCGTCCCTCCGTTTGTGATTTCTATCATAATAAATCACCAGACCTAAAGCAAGTAAACACGGAACAAGGAAAATTATGCCTGCCAAAATACCCACAATGCTACTGAGAGATTCGTCCTCCACGGAGACACACTTCTTATATAAACGACCAGTGGCATTTGCCATCACGTGCAAACATACTATGAGTTTAGTATTTTTAAGGTCAAAACTCTCAATTGTGAAATGGTCCGAACTGGGGTGGATTGTAACTGGACCATAGAAATATTCGTTATCCTTTCCTTCTTCTTTCACGGTTATACGGTAAGCATAAACCATGGAGGAATTCACACGCCCCCAATGCATCCAGATCTTTCCTTTTCTTATTTCTACCACGTAATGAAGATCATGCAGTCTTTGTTGAAGCTGGGATAAAGGGTCGGTTCTAGAACACGGCTGTCTAGGTTTATTTATACAGTCTTGTTTTAAAGTTGACATTGTTTCCGCTCTGTCATCCGTACTCAGACACTGAATTGCAAGCTGCTCTGGTTGCGAGTCCCGGGAAGGATAATAATGGTGTTTCAAATGTTGCGCGACCCACACAAGGTCGCAAGAACATTCTAAGTAATTTTCTTGGAGATTGATGTACTCTAAGTCGTGCAGATCATGGACGAAGCAAAACGGAAACGTCTTCAGGGCTGTTCTCTGAAGGTCTAGATGCGCTATGTGCAGAGGTAGTTTCAAAGAACTCAGTATATCGATTTTCGGATTCAATGGGTTACCAGAGAGATCTAGTAGCTTTAATTCAATTAAGTTACTAAATGCCAGCGGATGAATATCAGAAATAAGATTCTCTCCGAGATAAAGATCTTGTAACGTGGCCTCTAATCCAGAAAATACATGTTTTGAGATGACCGTCAATGAATTGAAGGATAAGACAACTTTTCGAATGAGTCTCGTGGTTCTGAAGAAACCCTTTGGAATCTCCGTTATCTTGTTATCTGAAAGGTCTAGAATTTCGATGGAAGGAATCCAGGACAAGTCATTTGGCTCCAAATAGCTGATGGAATTTTTAGAAAGATTCAGAAGACGGACTCCGAGCTTTTGTAAATTATTCGTGCTGATGATTTCTATTCTATTACCGGACAGGTCCATCGTATACACGTGTTGGAGGTTCTCAAATATGTTGGGTATCGATTGAAGTTTGATATCGTGAAAACTAAGGGTATCTATGTTCTTAATTCCTGTGAAATAATCAAGGGGAAATGTGATGACATTAGAGTTACCGAATACAACGAGCGACTTCCAGGACTCCTGGCCCAGGTATGAACGACTAGCTAGTAGTAACTTCGGTACGTCAGTCCTGTTTCCATAGTTACAGGCTATGGTGGTACCAGAATGACCCGCGCTACATTGGCAATCTGATGAGAGGTCCTCTATCATTCGGCAACACGTCACCGGGAACCAGACGAATAACAAACTCAGCGTCTGTGTTTTTTGAAACATTTTCGTCTGAAAAAGAAATTAATAAGCATATAATTGTTTTAGGAATAGCATTCAATGTTGAGATCGAATTTATTTACACTTTATCTCAAGTACATTTTCCCGTGAGGATCCGGGTTAGAATATGTCTTCAGTAGCCCTTGATTGTCGTAAGAGGCGACTAAATGGGGGGGGGGGGGGTCCTTCGGATGAGACCGCAAAATCCGAGGCACCGTGTTACTACAAGTAAGGCACGATAAAGAACCCTCCCTGCCTTCTAGCACGTGAGCACCCGACTCCCACGTAAACCAGAATCCGCAGTATACAACCTGCACTCTGTGTGTGAACGTTTGTGAAATCACTGGTGTGTAACATTTTCCGTGACCAGTACAAAACTGATCAATCTATATGCATTTTGTTTCTTCCCTCTAACAACCCCCCCCCCCTTCACAACAGAAACAAGAGGCCCAAGGGCATCTAAGTTAGCTTGGCCAATAATTAAAGATTTTCTTTATTATATATTCGCATGTAAAACTTTGTCCTCCATTGTGGCCCCAACCTACTTCCAGGGGCCATGATTTTCACAAACTTGAATTTGTACTATGCAAGGAAGCATTCATGTAAATTTGTACTTTCCTGACCCAGTGGTTCTTGAGATAAAGATTTTTCCTATATATTCGCATGTAAAACTGTGATCCCCTATTGTGGCCCCAACCCATCCCAGGGGTTCATGGTTTTAACAAAATTGTATCTGCTCCATGTCAGGAAGCTTTCAAGTAAATTTCAGCTCAAGAAGATTTCTAGAACAAACTTGAATCATCTTCACCCAAGGATGCTTTGTGTCAAGTTTGGTTGAAATTTGTAAAAGTTGTCAATGTATTTTCACTATTTCGCTATTACCCCCCCCCCCCCCCCCTTTCGAAAGAGGAGTGGCCCTCGATTTGAATAAACGTGAATCCCCTTCATCCAATGATGCTTTGTGGACAATTTTTTATGGTGGTCCTAAGACATATCTTAAGATGGACATAGAAGCTCTCTTTAGAGTGTCCAAACTAGGATAGACTTAGATATCTTAGGATAAATTTGCTGAACATTATACTCACCGCTTACAGAAATTCATACAATCCAATCAACACATCTATCTATTCCGAATGCATACTTTCACACGTCGACATTAAATATCATATCTGACACATCCAATCGCCATTCATTGCAATACTAATCAACATCTACTAGCAGCGCCCAATTTCCAACACTAAACTTAACCCACGCACTAAACCTCTCAAATATCTAATAGTCACTACGACAACATCATTACACGCTTGGGGGTGGGGAAAACCAAATCATTGGGCGATCTAATTCAGTACACCAGGCACACAAGCAACAACTGTACACATTGCCAGGTCCCAGAATATATCAAGTTGAATGGAGTCCAACATACAATTACCTCGTATGATAAGAGTTAATATTGTTAGCAGAGTTAGAAGGTTAAAGGGGGTGATTACTGCTGCATGAAGTGTTTGTATGAGGTTTGTTCTGTGATGGTTGTGTAGTGCACAGTGTACTAGGTACATGTAGATAGTTCCTGGGACCTGGCAATATGTGCAGATGTTGATTGTGTGCCGGGTGTACTTACCTACATGTAGATCACCCATTAAATAGGTTCTCCCACCCCAAAGCGTGTAATGATATTGTTGTAGTTGAAACTAACATGAAGGACTTTTTCTGTGGCTTCTGACGTTATTTCAAGGTAGTAGTATCTTAACAATGGCGGGTGGGTCAGTGTCTTCGTTAACTCTCTCCCTTACACTTTAAAAATGCCTGGGCCGGTGTCAAATGCCTCAAAATGCACTACTTCACATCTAAAGCTAATAAACTTATCATCCCAAGGATAATCTTGTCCAACACTTACTGACACTTTCAACTGTCAGACACTCTATATCATTACCTACTGACATCCTCAACTGTTAGAGACTCTCTACATCATCAACATCTGACACCCTCAACTGTCAGACACAATACTACCTACTGTCACTCTCAACTGTAAAAACACAATATCGCCCACTGACACCCTCAACTGTCAGACACAATATCGCCCACTGACACCCTCAACTGTCAGACACAATATCGCCCACTGACACCCTCAACTGTCAGACACAATATCGCCCACTGACACCCTCAACCGCCAAACACTCTTGAACCAAATCCTTTGGTGACAGGAGTGGCTGGCTGGTAACTCTTTAAGGACTACTACAGGTATACTGTAGACTACAGCACATGTGCCCATCGCCATAAAATTTACAAATCAAAACATACACATGTACAATAATCATAACATTTACCCATAGTAGTTCTAGCGTTATACCTTTATCAAACTATACCCCCTCACACTAATTCGTTTTCAGTTGATAATGTGTTATACTTTGTTAGATCTTATATCATGCATATTCCCGTAGGGATACGGGTTAGAATAGGTCATCAGTAGCCCTTGTTTGTCGTAACAGGCGACTAAATGGGGCGGTCCTTCGGATGAGACCGCAAAAATCAAGGGTCCGTGTCACAGCACATGTAGCACGATAAAGATCCCTCCCTGCTCAAAGGCCATAAGCGCCAAGCATAGGCCTAAATTATGCAGCCCTTCACCGGCAGTGGTGACGTCTCCATATGAGTGAAATATTCTCAAGAGGGATATTAAACAATATACAATCAATCAATCACAATTGTATCATACATGTCTTTTACAGCAGCATAATTAAACACAAACCAACACTACATTAAGAAGTCCCTATTTTAAAGGACACAAATCAGGGTTTCTATCCTTTTTTTTTAAAATCCTATTATAAGTAGGTGCATGATCCATAATAACGGTCCCGTGGGCATCCGGATTAGAATAGGTCCTCAGTACCCCTTGCATGTAAGAAACGACTAAATGAGGCGGTCCTTTGGATGAGACCACAAAAACCGAAGACCCGTGTCACAACAGATGCGGAACGATAAAGACCCCTCCCTGTTCAAAGGCCGACAGTGGTGAGGTCCTCATATGAGTGAAAAAAAATCTCAAGAGGGATGTTAAACAATATATACAATCAATCCATATAATAAGGTATACATATCACTCTATTATAGCTTGAAATAGGCACTGTTATTGTAACTACTTAGTTAAATGTTTCAATTAACGCATTGGTCCTAAAGGCCAGCTGTCTCTTATAAACAATGGACTAACATGTCAGAATATGCTTTCTCATAAAGTCATGGTTTGACCATCTCTCCATGTTAAACACTTTCAGCCATAATCACATCTGTAGTTCTGTACACACAACCATCCTTCTAAATAGGGTTCCTTAGGATCGATGTCGGATAAAAATCTAAATTTGAATAATTAGGGGGAGGGTAAAATCTCCCGTAAGTTTCTGTCATCCGACATCGATTACAATTTAGTGGAAAAAGGAAAAGGACAATGACTGTTAAAAACCACATAATAATATTACATTTTATTGAACATTTAATAGTTTTAATGTACACTTAAGATTTGTGAATAAACATTAGAAAAGGGATACAAAGTGTTGCATGAATTATGTATTTATAGAGGTATGTTTTACTTGTTAATCCATTAGTTAAAACATGCATTATATTTAGTTAAGGGGGGGGGGGGGTCTTGGTTAAAACTATGTGAATTTAGTTTTTTGTCAGACATTGAACTTTTGATCTCGCCCCTTAGACGACCATTTAGAGTAGTTAAGACAAATTAAGCAGACAGGTTTGCCAGTATTACCAGTGAAGACACATTAAGCAGACAGGTTTACCAGCATTACCAGTGAAGGTCTCTACACCGGACACACAGTTTTCGAGAAGATCCGGCTCCTGGCTATACCGAGGGAGAACCCAGAGCACAGGAGGAAATGAGACCTTACAGTTAAAATTGAAATGTTCCATTTCAATGATATTTCAGTCAACTGAACTGTAAGCACGTTTTGGTGACCTTTCAGTCACCTTTTATTTACCATTCAGTCACCTAATTAAAATTAGATCCTACATGTATGATCCGTTCACCGACTATCGCTACACATAGGAGCGGATCATAGGATCTAATTTTAATTAGACTGCCATTCAGTTACCTCTCAGTTAGCATTCAGTCATCTTCTTAATAGTTACCATTCAAAGACCTTTCAGTGACAATTCAGTCATAGTTTAGTGATCATTCACCGCTTAATGATTATTTAAGGAATGACTTTAATACTGGGGCAAGTTATACGAATATAACCTGGTTTGGATCACTTTACACTTTATAATCCGTCTTTGCGGATTATAAAAAAGCATAAACTGACCCAAACCAGGTTATACTCGTATAATTTGCTCTAGAATTAAAGTCATTCCTTAAAATTTAATGCAAGAGACAAATATACTAACCTTCGTTTATCTAAATGTACATGATAAACTCGGAAAAATACAAGTCAACTGAGCCGCGCAAAGATTCACTTAGCAACAAGGACGAAGCGTCTAGCTGTGAAGGTCGCCATCTTTAATCTTAGTTCTACGAAGCCTAACCTATTTAACAAAATATTGTATCGAATGTGAAGTTTGTCATGATAGAAAATATGTGTAGATTATGCATGCAATGCGTATTTCGCTGCCCTATAGAGATAGAAATCGATTTTGAAGTCGCTCATCTTCTACAGATTGAGAAAATACGGGAAATTGCATTGTTTAGGCCTACCCAAATTAAATCTTCAAATATCAGAAAATGCAATAATTTGCGGCTACTACATAAAAACTAACCCTTGCATGCAACGTTGTCGCTAATAGTAAATCCAACACAAACAAGAGGCCCATGGGCCACATCGCTCACCTGAGTCACCTTGACCCATTTCTGAAGACTTTCCATATATATTTGCATGTAAAACCTTAGTCCCTATTATGGCCCAAACTACCCTTTGCAAACTTGAATCTACACTATGTCAGAAAGCTTTCATGTAAATGTCAACTTCGTTGGCCCAATGGTTCTTGAGAAGAAGATTTTTAAAGCTTTTTCCTATATTTGTATGTAAAACTTTGACCCCCCCCCCCACCTGTGGCCCCATCCTACCCCCCGGAGCCATGATTTGAACAAACTTGAATCTGCACTATGTCAGAAAGTTTTAATGTAAAAATCAGCTTTTCTGGCTCAGTGGTTCTTGAGAAGAGGAGTGTTCCTATATATTTGTATGTAAAACTTTGATCCCCTATTGTGGTCCCATCCAACCCCCGGGGCCCATGATTTGAACAAACTTGAATCTGCATTATGTCAGGAAGCTTTCATGTAAATCTCAGCTTTTCTGGCTTAGTGGTTCTTGAGAAGAAGATTTTTAAAGTTTTTCCCTATATATTTGTGTGTAACTTTGATCCCCCCTTGGGGCCCCACCTTATCCCCGGGGGCCATGATTTGAACAAACTTGAATCCGCACTATGTCAGAACGTTTTCATGTAAAAATCAGCTTTTCTGGCTCAGTGGTTGTTGAGAAGATTTTTAAAGATTTTTCCTATATATAAGTATGTAAAACTTTGATCCCCTATTGTGGCCCCATCCAACCCCAGGGGCCCATGATTTGAACAAACTTGAATCTGCATTATGTCAGGAACCTTTAATGTAAATCTCAGTTTTTCTGGCTTAGTGGTTCCTGAGAAGAAGATTTTTAAAGTTGTTCCCTATATATTTGTATGTAAAACTTTGATCCCCCTTGTGGCCCCATCCTACCACCGGGGGCCATGGTTTGAACAAACTTGAATCTGTAATATGTCAGAAAGCTTTCAGGTAAATTTCAGCTTTTCTGGCCCAGTGGTTCTTGAGAAGAAGATTTTTAAATGACCCCACCCTATTTTTGCATTTTTGTGATTATCTCCCCTTTGAAAGGGACATGGCTCTTCATTTGAACAAACTTGAAAGCCCTTCACCCAAGGATGCTTTTGGCTATGTTTGGTTGAAATTGGCCCGGTGGTTCATGAGAAGAAGATGAAAATGTGAAAAGTTTACAGACAGACGGACGCCGGACAAAATGTGATCAGAAAAGCTCACTTGAGCCTTCGGCTCAGGTGAGCTAAAAATTTGTATTAGCAAGTAACAAATTGCGATCCACATGTCAATGTGACTGACGTCATGTGATAAAATGTGACGTACAAATTTTTGTTTGCTTTGTTGAAAGGCGATCAAGCAATGAAACAACACCCCCTTCCCCCCAGTGAGAAATATATTTCAAAATGAACAGGGCAATGCTTACTTGGTAAATCATAAATTCAAATATAATATCTCTGTTTTAATCTATCATTCGACCATCATACAAAGAAAGATGTTTTACAGCAGTGATTTGCCTACAAGTACATGTAGATGCTAATATTGACAACGAGAAAACAATATGTGTATCAAACCGAAGAAACTTATTGTACACGTTGACTTTCTATTCCATAGAAGGCTGAAAACAGTGCTGTTAATTTAGAGACAAAGAGAAAAAAATAGTTCCGGCATCTGGTTGTCAAGGGGGTGTTATATAAAAATAACCTGCGTTCCTCAATTGGAATTTGACCAATCAGAGACAAGGATACAATAAGAACTAAACTCTTCAATCATATTTTAATTAACATTTAGTCATTTTTCTATTTCAATAACCATTCAACAATTCCAGTGTCTTCGTTGCATACTGTATACAAGATTATTCAGTAGCCTGTTTAATAAAAAGTTTTACATTTTAATCAAAATGATTGTAGATGTTTTTGCGGTATCCCTGCAAATCTTTATGGTTTAAGATTTAATTTTTATGATAATTTGCCTCCTTGTAATCAACATTTCACTAATTATCCAGCGACAATCCATGCCTTTTAAGCATCTTTAATTGAGCAGCTGTAACGCAATTCATGTCGACGTTGCTTCTGCCGTATTAATACACCATGATTTTTACAAACTTGAATCTGTACAATGTCAGGAAGTTTTCATGTAAACATGAACTTTTCTGGCACAGTGATTTTTTCAGAAAACGATTTTTAATGATTTTCCCAATATATTTGTATGTAAAATTTTGACCCCCTACTTTGACCCCATCTTACTCCTGGGGACCATCATATTTAAAAACTTGAATCTGCACTATATCAGGAAGCTTTCGTGCAACTGTAAATTTCTTTTGCTCAATGGTTCTTAAAGAGAAAAATTTTAAATATTTTTTTTTTCTGTTTCAAATTATTAGTTATGTAAAACTTTGATCCCCTATTCTGCCCCCATCCTATCCCCAGGGGTCATGAGTCTGACAAAGTTGAATCTACACTATGTCAGAAAGCTTTCATGTTAATCTCAGCTTTTCTGGCCCAGTGGTTCTTGAGAAGATTTTTAAATGACCCCACCCTATTTTTGCATTTTTAGAATATTTCCCCTTTGAAGGGGACATAGCCCTTTATTTGAACAAACTTGCAAGCCCTTCACCCAAGGATGCTTTTGGCCAAGTTTGGTTATAATTGGTCCAGTGGTTCAAGGTTTACAGACGGACGGACAGACGACGGACAACGGGTGATCAGAAAAGCTCACTTGAGATTTCAGCTCAGGTGAGCTAAATATATAAATGAAAAATGTAATATGAAAAAAACAAGATGTGTTTGTGAAACACAAATGCCCCCGATAATGGCCAATTCCGAAGATGGCCAAGGTTACAAGGACAAATGTCTTGGTACCAGTAGAAAGATCTTGTCACAAGAAATACGCGTGAACAATATGAAAGCTCTAATATTTACCATTTAGAAGTTATGACCAATGTAAAAAAAAAATTAAAAGTAGGTCAAATGTCAAGGTCAAAAGGTTTAGTACCAACGGAAAGATCTTGTCACAAGGAATACTCATGTGAAATATCAAAACTATATCACTTACTGTTCAAAAGTTATTAGCAAGGTTAAAGTTTCAGACAGAATGACAGACAGGACAAAAACAATATCCCCCCCCCCAATATTTGATCTCGGGGGGCATAAAAATTGTATTCGTGAGGGATTCGAACCCGGTCGTTATAAAAACGAACACATCTTTTACATATCAAATTCGATGACCTTACCCACTGAACCACGCAGTAGACCATATACCTTTCTAAGGAAAATTAATGTACAGGTGAATTTGAAAATAATATCAGTGAAGTCGTTTCCATTTCATTGAATTTTACAAACCAAAAAAAAAAATGCCCCCAAGAAGCAAAATTTCAAAGTGACAGTTTTATAGGGGAAAACTCAGAGAACATATTCATGCTAAATTCATTTTATTTCACGGAGGCAATTTTTCTGAAATTTGGGGATACCCCCTCCATTTTAACGCTAAAAATCATATAAATCGCTTATTGCTTGATTTTAACTCGAACTATTGTGGCTAATTTTTGTCGATACACGTCTTTTAAAATTATTTTCAAAATGGTTGAATCAACATATAAGTTCCAATTAGTTTTATCATATATTTGAATAACTTAATTTTATCGAGCTTTCATGCAACACCTTTAGGGAAACTAACATGAGACGTGCAACACCTTCTTTAAAAGGAGTAATATATTTACCATACATTGAATGTAATAATACTGTTTTGTGCTTCCTTTTGATGTAGTCAGTTTTTGTTTTCTCTGATGCTAATGTTTATTTGTTTACTCCGTTACACGTTGTTATTCAGTCAGAGCGTGCAACCGGAAATATCCGCGTCGGTTCAGTAATTATTTATAATAGTGACAGTGCATCATAACAATTAAGGTCGTACGTGCATATAAATGAATTATATATATATACATGTACATACAATTTACATCCAGCCCATAGGACCCAGAAATCACTTTATACATTTGAAATAGATATACATACAGTGGGATATCTCAGTATGGATAATTAAATGGGTATAATTCCAATGTTATTTATTACAATTGTTTTGATTGGACAAAAATAAAGCTGAACAAGAGTTTATACATCAATAAATCCGAAAACGCGATGTATTCATACACGCCTGAAAACAAATAACATAGTGCAGGGAAACTATTCAAATTTTTGCAATTGTTAATAAAGTGAATGAATTGGAATTATAAGAATCAAACATTCTTTTTGAAGAATTTGTCGATATGTAAACTCCGGACATTTTACTAACAAACTTAACATAAAAGTGCTTCGCACTTTTATTCAGTTTGTGAGTAAAATGTCCGGAGTTTACACATCGATAAATTCTTCAAAAAGAATGTTTAATCCTATAATAAATATTTTTGAATTACATTTCAGATGCATTTTGATTCTTATGGATACACGTTCTTCTTAACAGATAGACCGATTTAACACACAAATATTCATTACTGATAAACTGTTCTGCACTAAACATATTGAAGAATTTTTGTCTTTAATACACGTGTAGCTGGTAGCTTTTAATAATTCAAAATAAATGAAAATAAGCAAAACACAAATGTGTCTCTACCTCACTATCATAGGCGTGGCTTTTGGATGTTTGCTACTTAAGATACAGGAGGAAGAAAAAAGAATGGAGGGGGGGGGGGGGTGTCTAAGCATGTCGCAAACTTTACATTTTAGTTACCACATGAGAAAGTTGAAATAATCGTATTTCTATATGGGTTTGAAGATGTGTTAATACCGCAGGGGGATTATTACTTAAAATTCAAGGGTCAACCGACAACGGCATCTTTCCACAATAAACCAAGCGTAGCAAGGCCCGTTCTAGAAACCTACACAATTAAGGAAGACCATCCTATTTTTACCTTCAATCTACATCACTAACATCGCGAAATTAAAATAATTCTAATCCATTGTGTTGTCTTCAATGCGGCCCTAATTAATCAATGTTGTCTTCAATTAATTAATTAATTTAAAAGCAAAACAAACTCTTTTTTCTTCTTTTTTTACTACACAATAATAGCTTCGTCACGAGGAAGCTGTGCATCCATCTCAGCAGGAAGGACGCTGAGATTTTTATACACATAAAACTGGAACAAACTATAATCAAGGTGTTCCAACGGATGTATGAAGTGAAATAACTATATGCTGACGACCCCCAATGTTTATAAAAATTGATTTTTCTTATTTCGTGTTACAATTTCCAATAACATTTGTACTTCTGTGATTTATATGTCACATGGCGCATACAAACGGTATATAGGGCTTCCTCATTTGAAGGCATTTGGTCTATATCTATATCTATCTATCTATCTATATATATATATATATATAGAGAGAGAGAGAGAGAGAGAGAGAGAGAGAGAGAGAGAGAGGCATTTTGTCCCGCCCATAATTTTATATGGACGATAGTAGGTACGGTTAAATAATTTACGCCTTGTTTGTATATTATTAAAAACTTTTTTAATTTTGTATGGCGGTAAATTTACCCCATTATGTACCCATATCGACGATATTTACATAAAAAAAAATATATATATAACCAAAAATGTTCCTCTTTGAACTCAATGACCTACAATGTACTTGTACCTTGCTCTATACAAAAGTTCTTTTGAAAAGACGATGTCACGTGATTCGGATACATTGTCCGCTGTTTTAGGAACATTAACACGCCTTCAACGTCATGTACTTTTTAAACAGAGTGAATTCGATACACTGTATACATGCATAACTATATACGATATACATGTATATGTAGTTTATTTACCAGTACACTAGATTTGGCTCCAGTTTTTGGCACTCTGATCTTACAAGTTTATTGTTCTTTCGAATTTCCAAAATTTCGGCTTGAATATCACTGAAGAGACATTAATTGTCGTAATGCGCATCTGATGCATCAAAATTGGTACCGTATAAAGTTTTACATTTACTGTGATAAATTGTATTAAGTTATATACACATGTAACTGTCATCATTACAAATAAGTTGACATTTCAGAATTTAATTTTGTAAACAGTTATATATTTTCATTGTTTACATTATAAGCCAAGTGGAATGCACTAGTATTGTTTTACTTTCGTTATTGAATTTTTAGACATTATATGTAAAAAAAAATGTGTTCATTATTCTACCTGTAATATCAAGTAACCTAAAAGAAAGATTGAACCACATACTGTACTTGTATTTTCAAAGCATCGCACGTACTTTATAAAAAAAAAAAGTCTTCTCAAATAATTATACGAGCTCAGATAATTGTACTTTGCTTCGAGGCAAATTCGATCAAGCACTAAAGAACATAAACCTAATTGAAGTTCAGTCCATACCCCACCCCCACCCCACCCCAAAGGAGGGGGTATTTTTTTGTAAACACTTATGATATACATACATTGAACAAAATATGCTTTAAACGAAACTTTACCAGTAAACAAAACATGGCACGAGCTTTGTTTACATAACAAAGAATTGTGAGCTCTGTATCTCGACAACTGACGATAACATATATATATATATATAAAGAGAGAGAGAGAGAGAGAGAGAGAGAGAGAGAGAGAGAGAGAGAGTTAAACAAAAATCTTGATTCTAACACAATTTATAATGACGGAATGATGTTCTTGTGATTTGTAAACATGGTAAAAGGGGGAAAGCACGAGGTCTATTCATATTCTTAAATCGAATGCTGTCCTTTGTGTCTTTGTATATCATTATATTCATAAAGGACTACCTTAAGGAAAACTGCTTGTTAAAGAGTTTAAAAATCACTTCATCTTTCGGCATTCCTCATGACAAAAAAATGTTGGAGAGTTTTTTGTTTAAACTATTAAGAAACCATGGTCTGTGGCGTCTATGTATGAAATTGTAACTTTTATACAGTTGAATTACTTTTTTTATAGGATGAGTGGCCGGGTAAATGATAGCAACCCAAATTAACCAACTAATTGAAAGGGTGAAGATAACGAACTGTGAACAATCCCTGAACACCTACCAAGAGTACAAAATTAAGAGTAAGGCAAACACAGACCCTTGGATATACCAGAGGTGGGATCAGGTGCCTATGCATTAGGAGTAAGCGTTCCCGGGGGGGGGGGGGGGGGGGGGGGGGGGGGGGGGGGGGGCGACATCGGTTCATACCCGAGTACGAACTCGAGTTACCCGAGTTCCCAACTCTTGTATGACGTATTGTGACCTTTGAACTCTACCCAAGTAACCTTGCCTTTCATAAGGGTTAGTGTGGTAGCAACATGCCGGTCTTGCAAGGATACTGCGCATGTGTAAGTTTTCAAACGATGGATGCGATTGGTTGGAGTGTTATACAAGGGAGTAAGAAAGAACATTGGAATAATTAACCTACTAACTCGGGTATGAACCGACGTCGCCCCCCTGTCGACCGGTCCCACCATATATTTTGATCAGGTAAACGGGGGTTATATGCATTCAAAATCGGCTTAGAAGAAAAGTCCGGGGGACCCCCCCCCCCCCCCCCCCCGGTATCTATTAGGACCAGAGTTACAGTGTCGCGTGCATTTTATTTTGTATTTAATTATTCTTCATTGTAACATATATTTTGCTTTATTTACAAGGAATATCTTACAAAACTTAATATCACACATACTCAAAGTCTTTAATTCAAATTACATGTATCTCAAGACAATTAATTTTTTCGGGGGGGGGGGGGTGTAACTGAGGTTTTGTTTGTTTTGAACATATTTTATTGTATATACTATATACAAAGGGATTAGAAACAAGTTCTTGCAACTTACGAGTTCTTCTCCTTATAAAAATAGAATAGCACACAATTGTCATTAATATACAGTAAAAGTTAATACAATAATGGTACATGTAGGTATATTCTATAAGTAGTAGTACAATATAGCATTAATTGAATCTTTCGGTTTCTTGAATGAACATCTGAACATTTGAAAAAATAAATTTATTTATAATCTAATAGATAAAACATTATTACCCCAAAGTAGTACATGTGTATCAATTATTACCAAATCATTTAACCTTAGCAATCTATCCATTAGTTTATATCTAGCATTTGAATACTTATTACAAGTAAAGATCAAAGTACTTAAAGTACTCGTGGGAGTTGAACATTGTGGAAATTCAGTTAGAAAAGATAGTACTGGAAGGGTAGGGGGATAAATGACTGAATATTATCATGATTTTAGATACAAATCAACTGTTGTTGTTTTTCAAAGCGTTACAACAGCAAACATGGATAATGGAAGGCCCATGGGCCACAACGCTCCTCGAGTAACTGAAGTCGTGTTGTTGTTTTCTAGAATTTCACCCCTTTATATTCTCATGAAAAATGTGACCACATATTATGGCCCAAACATTCAAATCAATATGGTTATCAATGCCTTGCAGTTATGAAGAAGTTTTTCCCCTGTATATATACATTCAAGTTTAATCCTAGTTATAGCTAATTCTAAGGATTCATTACTTGAAAAGGTAGTCCAATATGCTAAACTGTCACCTGAGTATACTACAGTCCTGTAGAGGATCAATGGAATGGTAAATAATTGTATAATAACTCAAAATAAATGAAATGCAAAAAAATTAAAAATTGTCGGGCATCGGAAATGCACAAGCCGAGTTGCGCAAGGAATGGGCATAGAGGGAACCGGCAGAAAAGTTTTCAAGAATTATCAAGCAGGGTGCAAAATTTTGCGAACATAAATTTCAGCCGACTTAAATCCTTTGTGACCTTGACCTTTAACCCTTGACTAAAATCAATCGGCTTCTTTGTCTCATCAAGGGCGATAATCCATCTAAGTTTAATTGAGATCCTATAATTTGTTAAAAAATTATAGTGCAGAAAACAAAATTTTCTCCAAATTTCAGTCTATTTATAGCCACTGTGACTTTGACCTTGTGACCCCGGAATCGATAGGCTTCTTGTCTTACTTAATCGATCTAAGTTTGATTGAGATCCTATAATTCGTTCAAGAGCTATGGTGCGGAAACCAAAATTTTCTCCATATTTCAGTCTATTTATAGCCAGTGACCTTGACCTTTGACCTAATGACTCCAGAATCGATAGGCTTCCTCATCTTACTGAGGGTGACAACCCATCTAAGTTTGAATGAGATCCTATAATTTGCTCAAGAGCTATGGTGCGGAAATGAAATGTTGATGCGTGCCCGCCTGCCCGCCCAAAGGCACTTCATCAGATCATAAGCCGAGTTCGACTTCATCGCAACTCCGCTAAAAATGAAACACTAGTCAAATAATATTATTTATTGCCAAGGTATTTGGGATATTATGTGGTAGTTGTACTTAGTTTAGTTTTATATTTTTATATTGCCATTCACATTCATTCACTTCAATATAAATGCGCAGAGTGATATATGTGTACAGAATGACTCCTCATCCTTAATCCTCTGCTGGCATAACTGATCACTTTCTTCTGTCCATCTTCCTCTTGGTACAATACAGCGCCTAATCCATTCAGACTGGCATCTGTATGTAACTCGAAGGGAAGATTGTAGTTGGCATATCCTAGTACCGGAGGTGATGCTAATGCTTCCTTCAGCTTTCTGAATGACTCCTCCTCCTCTTGCCCCCACTGCCATGTCTTAGAATTTTTCTTCTTGGCTGACTTCTTGCTATCTGTAGGTATAGGCATGAGTTGTGATAAGGGTCTCGCAATCTTGCTGAAGTTGGCGATAAATCTCCGGTAATAACCAGCAAATCCTAAAAATTTCCGGACCTCTTCAGGTGTTGTAGGGGTTGGCCAGGTAAGAACTTTGCTGGTCTTGTCTGGATCTGTCTCGATGCCCTGGTCTGATACAATGTGTCCTACATATTTCACACGTCTCTGGAAAAATGTGCATTTCTTTGGCGAAAGTTTTAATCCAGTTGCCCTCAGTCTATCAAACACTTGCTGCAGTCGTTGGAGATGTTCCTCGAAAGTTCTAGAGAAAACAATAATATCATCTAAAAAAATAAAACAGATGTTGAGGTGAAGTTCTCCAAGACAGTCCTCCATCAGTCGTTGGTATGTAGCTGGGCTGTTTGATAATCCAAAGGGCATCCGGTTGTATTCAAACAAGAGGCCCATGGGCCACATCGCTCACCTGAGTCACCTTGGTCCATATCAGAAGATTTTCCATATCTATTTGCATGTAAAACCGTAGTCCTTATTATGGCCCCAAACCTTCCCCTGGAGGCCATGGTTTTTGCAAACTTGAATCTACACTATGTCAGAAAGCTTTCATGTAAATGTGAACTTCTTTGGCCCAATGGTTCTTGAGAAGAAGATTTTTAAAGATTGTCCCTATATATTTGTATGTAAAACTTTGATCCCCTATTGTGGCCCCATCCTACCCCGGGGGGGGGGGGGGGCATGATTTTAACAAACCTGAATCTGTACTATATCAGAAAGCTTTCATATAAATCTCAGCTTTTCTGGTTTAGTGGTTCTGGGAAGAAGATTTTTAAAGATTTTTCCTATATATTTGTATGTAAAACTTTGACCCCCTATTGTGGCCCCATCCGATCCCCGGGGGCCATGATTTTAACAATTTAGAATCTGTACTATATCAGGAAGCTTTCATATAAATCTCAGCTTTTCTGGCTTAGTGGTTCTTGGGAAAAAGATTTTAAAAGATTTTTCCTATATATTTGTATGTAAAACTTTGACCCCCTATTGTGGCCCCATCCGACCCCCGGGGGCCATGATCTTAACAATTTAGAATCTGCACTATATCAGGAAGCTTTCATATAAACCTCAGCTTTTCTGGCTCAGTGGTTCTTGAGAACAAGATTTTAAAAGATTTTTCCTATAAATTTGTATGTAAAACTTTGATGCCCCCCTTGAGGCCCCATCCAATCCCCGGGGTCCATGATTTTAACAAACTTGAATCTGCACTATATCAACAACAACAAAACGAAAAAAAAAGAATTTTTTTTTACCTATTGACCCCCTATTGTGGCCCCATCCGATCCCCGGGGGCCATGATTTTAACAATTCAGAATCTGTATTATATAAGGAAGCTTTCATATAAATCTCAGCTTTTCTGGCTCAGTGGTTCTTGAGAAGAAGATTTTTAAAGATTTTCCCTATATATTTGTATGTAAAACTTTGACCCCCTATTGTGGCCCCATCCGACCCCCGCGGGCCATGATTTTAACAATTTAGAATCTGCATTATATAAGGAAGCTTTCATATAAATCTCAGCTTTTCTGGCTCAGTGGTTCTTGAGAAGAAGAGTTTTAAAGATTTTCCCTATACATTTGTATGTAAAACTTTGATCCCCTATTGTGGCCCCATCCAACCCCCGGGGGCCATGATTTTAACAATTTAGAATCTGCATTATATAAAGAAACTTTCATATAAATCTCAGCTTTTCTGGCTCAGTGGTTCAACAGTACCCGACATGAGAGCACAGGACAGTCTCCATATTTCCTCATGTTTGGAAGAGAGCCCAGGCTTCCTGTGGACTTGGCCTTTGGACTTGGAGACAAAGAAGAGAAAACAAGGACAAAGTATGTGGAGGATCTGAGATCCAGAATGAAGACAGCATACCACCTTGCTCGGAGAGCTGCTTAAAACTCTTATGATGACCTATTGAATAATTTACTAAAATACTAAATTCTGTACACATATATCACTCTGCGCATTTATATTGAAGTGAATGAATGTGAATGGCAATATAAAAATATAAAACTAAACTAAGTACAACTACCACAATTATACTGTGGCTCAAACAGGGGGTGAATGAACCTGACAGTATGGAAAGCATATAGTGGAATCAGACTTGTGATGCTGGAAATCTATAGTGATTAATAAACTATACATGTACAACATCCATAACTATTTTTTTTTCAGTTTGTGAGGGAGAATCCTCATGTCTCTTTCATCTGTAGACAAATAAACAATGTGTTTTGACCAGAGCAATTTCCAATCCTTTTTGCAGCATAAATTCAACATTGTGGCAACTGGGTTAAACTTTGATAGTGAAGTAATACATGGCAGCACCTTATCCCATGCTCTTAAAATTTCTGTTTGACACACACTCATGACATCCACTCAAACATTACAGAGTGCAGCAAAATCCCATTGTAATAGGGAATTCAAAATGGATAATTGGTACAAAATATGGTACATACTATTCAAAAAGGATAATGAATTTGACATATTGATGTCTTGGAAAAGGAAATTCTGACATCGGGGCTCTAAGTGTTTTCAAACATTGTCATTTGATAAAAGTGTTCTACATTTTTAAAAATAGAGATTAATATGTCTTTACATACATAGGTGAGAAAGTTTCCATTATTCCTAGCCGAGACATATCATGTATGCGCAAAAAATTCATAAACAAATATCACACTACTCACGTAGAAAATGTGGACCTTACCGTCATCAAGCGCAGCGAAACACGCCATTTCGAGATTATAGTCGACGAAAGCTCGGTAACAGTAATGAATAAGGTACACTCATTTTGTATCTATTTTGTGACTTTCTTTATTAAAAGGAACAGTTCTCTAATGTGTAACGTGCAATTACTACGTAATTCAATAACTTGAAGCATGAAGCAGTTTCACTTTGCCACCGGATATAAGAAATTTTATTTCGTATTCCGATCCCAATCGAAAGTTGTTGACTGGGAATGACGTGTTTTAATTCAATCTACATGTAACATCTAGCATTTTTTATATCACATTTAAAAAAAAAACCAAATATATACACATACACAATGTTGTAGAGTTATTTCTTGTAAATTTTCTGAGGTTTCGCACCATATTCGATATTTCGCGCAACGGTGTCAATAGGGCTTGTGTGCAGTTGTCGTTCGTTTCCCTATCAATGTTTATAGGTGACGCTGCGTTACAAACGACAATTTTCAACTTATCTTTTATTTTTCTATGTCTATCAGTATCAATTTGATCGAAATCTTTGAATTGAATACAATATCATTGCATTTATTTACATGTCAATTATCAAAATTAGATTAATTCAGAAAAGTTACATGGATTATTTAATGGCGGATGTTTATAAAAGTTTATGTTGATTTACCTAGGAGTAAATCAGCTGACACAGAACCCCCGCTGACGACCACTATACAAATCAATACAAATTACTGCGCAGAAAAGTACGTGATGACCCAGGGAGATTGAACATAGTTCAACTCCCAAAAAAGTGGTATGCATCTTCACGCATGACACATGAACACAACGGGGAATCAACAATATTGCGTCTATACAGATCATAATTCAGAACACATGCATGTCTTAGTTTGGTATGAATTATATTCAGGAAACGAGAACCATATGAAAAGTATATAGGTGGTTTAGAATTATTGATATTATTAGAGCTAATACTTTAACGGAATTGTTTAATTGAAGAAGCCTGTCTTGATTCAATACTAAGAGAATTTCACATTGATACAGCAACTGGAACGAAATATTTTTTATAAAGTTCAAGTCTTACATTTTGGTACTGTATAGTTGTCTCCATTACGGAGATTGTACGTGGACTTTGTTTGTTTTATTAGGTATTGTTTCTTTTAGATACTGCGGAACCTCATTATTATGAATTTTGTACATAGTAATTAGTTTAGCGGTTGCTCTTCTAAAAGACAGAGGTTCTAAACCAGTTTCTAAATACAAAGAATCTCTAGACGCTAGTATAGGAAGGCCAGTAATAATTCGCGCTGCACATAATTGGACTTTTTCTAGCATATCACTATCGGATGAAGTACATCCATCCCAAACAACAGACGCATATTCTAAAGCTGGTCTTATGAAAGTAGAATACATTTTTAAAAGAATGTCTCTTCCTAATGTAAATTTTAGTTTTTTTTTAGGAAATCCTAGTTTTTTGTAAGCCGTACTTGTTATTGTATTTATATAATGAGACCAACCCTTATCGCTTGAAACAAACAATCCAAGATGTCTGTGCACTGGCACATACTCCAACTGACAATGTTGAAAGAATAATTTAGGAGGATCAGTGTTTTTATTCAATGAAAAAAATACAGCTTTAGTTTTAGAGGGATTAAATTGTAACAACCATTTTTTTTTTTTTTTTTTTACCATTCATCTAGAACATGAAGGTCATGATTTATCGTAAATTCAATTTCTCTTAAATTCTTAGATGAATGTTGAATTGAGTTATCAGCGATTTTTTTCCTTATATAACTGGTACCGATAAACGGTACCATTCCCAATGATAAAAACCATTGATTTTTCCCAATTTTGAGACTAAAAATTCCCAATTTACTTGCTGAAAAATAGACCGCTGACATCATAATTTACTTAGTCTGAAACGTTGTACAAGTTAACTAAAATGTTCACTTCCAGTATTAAATCGAAAGTACAGATCATGGCAGTGTGCGTGTTTTGTAGAGCTACGACGATTCTAAAACGAGGCTACGACTATTCCTTATGGATCACAACAGCAAATATTACTGTAAAAAAGTTTTTAAAGGGATGACCACTTCTTGTTTTGTTCTCTTTTTTCTTTCTTTTAGTTGAAATCATTTGCCGATACATTGGTAGAAAATTCCCAATTTATTCGATTTTGACGCTATTTTTCCCAATTGAATGGGTACCGGTACCAGTACCAGTGGGTAGAAAAAAATCGCTGGTTATCATCAGCAAATAATCTGCAGAAAGACATCATATTTTCCGCAACATCATTAACATAGATTAAAAATAAACAAAGGTCCAAGAACAGAGCCTTGGGGTACCCCTGCATTTAAACTTGCACTTGAAGATAACTGGTCTTTGTACTTAACTTTTTGGCTACGACAAGACAGATAATTAGTAAACCATTGGAAAATATTACCTCTGATCCCGTATGTCTCTAGTTTAAATAAGAGACCTTTATGCCAAACTCTATCAAATGCTTTAGATAGATCACAGAAGACCATGCAACAAAAATTTCCATCATCAATACTTTTTACAATAGTATGATAAGTCTCCAATAATTGGAAAACTGTAGAATGACCGGGTAAAAACCCTGCTTGATATTTGTAAAATAGGTTGTTCTTGTGAAAAAAAATTGTATACATGTTTAAAAATTCTTCTTTCCATAACTTTGCTTACACAGCTTAAAAGAGCTACAGGTCTATAATTACTAGACAAAGAAGGGTCGTCTTTTTTTTAAAGAGGAAGAATATGTGCCTCCTTCCAGTAATTTGGAAAGGATTTTTCACGCAAAGATTTGTTGAAAAGCATACAGAGTGGTTTAGAAATGGTATGTGATGTTGATTTTAGCATCCTATGACTTATAGAGTCTGGCCCAATAGCTTTGTTTACAGGGAGGGTGGAAATTATATCTATGATTTCTTGCTCTTCAATAAGGATATCATTTAGACTGGCATTGCTTAAAGAGTGCGCATTTGGAAGATTGTGGCTTGAGTCATCGATATTTGAAATTGAAGAAAAATATTTGTTTAAAACTTCTGCTTTTTCTTTATCCGAAAATGCTACCATATTGGAACCATGCTACCATATCAGAAGTAAATCGTATGGGTGGAATTTCATTATCTGCTTTAACTTGGATGACCTCTTTAACTAGTTTCCAATATAATTTGTTATTATTTTTTGATTAGTCGTTTAAATACGTTTAAATGTTATTGTAGTAATTTAGAATAGCGTGCTTTTTCATGTTGTTTACCATATTTCGAACTCTCTTATAATCTGTCCAATGCTCTTCCTTTTTTGATTTTAAAGCTTTTTGACGTAATCGGTTTCTAGTCCGAATTGTTTCCCTTATAACAGTTTATCGTTAGGACGAATTGTGACTGTTTTTTCAGGAATACATTCTCGCACAAAGAATAAAAATTGATCAGAAAATGTTTTTGTCGCAAGTTCTATTGAGTTATTAATAATTAGTTTCCAATCATGTTCTTTTACTAATGTATTTAGCTTATCTATATCAACATTTTTGCATACCCAAACTTTGCGTTTATAAGCGCGTTTTAGATTATATTTTAACAAGACTGAGATATATGTGGCTTTGTGATCACTGAGTGAAGACTCTACCCCAAGAGTGCCCGATTCCACGACGTTTAATTCAAAAGAAGTTAAAATGGGGTCAATGAGTGTACGCGTGGTGTTCGAGACTCTCGTGGGTTCGCATATTTTGTTTAAAAGGTTATTGCTGGACAGTGTATCTCGGATTGGATGATTATGTGGGATATTTAAAAAGTCTACGTTGAGATCTCCTACAATTATGATTTTTCTGGGGTTTTTCTTGGACTTTTTCAATGGACCACGCCAAATTGGTCCAGAATCTACCATCAGAATTAGGAGGACGATACATACAACACAAAAAGTAATTACAGGCAAGGTTATCTATTTCAATCCAGATACATTCGGTGTTAGGGGGTTCAAATTCGTAACGGCGATTAGCCCGTAGCATATTGGACAGATAAATAATGACCCCACCTCCGAAAGAGTTTCTATCTTTGCGTAAAATACAACTAAAACCATCTAAGATTAAAGCCTCATTAGGGATTGCATTGTCTAGATGAGTTTCGGTCAAACAGGATATCAAAGTCATGCACAAAAGTATTTAAATAGACTATTTTGTTCCTAATGCTTCTTATATTTAAATGAATAATATCAAGGACATTAGTAACTTCAGGACCAGGGTTGACCTCAACATCTCCACACAACAGAAGGATATAAGTGAAAAATTGGTAATAAAAATTAAAGTAAAGTGAATGATTGCTGATAAGCAGTAAGCAATATACAAATGCTTTACATATTGACATTGACAAAATATATAAGTATTCAAATATAGAAACATGAAAAAAGACACATTTATATACACCACCGCTAGCAAAATAAAAACTTCCGATTGCGGCTCGGTATTGTTCTACTGAGTTACCCATTATCAAAAATGAAACATGTCATATAGACGTGTGAATAATTTCCGCAGTCGGGTGGATATTTGAGAGGTGATCGTACGTAATAGACAAGCAGTGCTAAGTGTTCAGAAAGTGTACATAAGAACAATAAGGGACAATTGTGTTTCAACGGTTCAAAAGTCATTGACAAAAGATACAAAAAACTTATTAAAGTATGGATTTTGAATACAAAACAGCAAAAATAATTAATGAAAAGGTGCATTATAGCAAAAATAACAAAGTGAGTAATAACAAAAGTTGTAAGTGGTTTGGCAATTACATATTGCTATAAATGTTTGCAAATACAAAAGGTTTTGCAGAAAAACAATGAATAAAAAATGGATTTGTGGCAATAGTACAAAACCGAAGGTATTACTCTAAATAATGTCAAAGGAAGGGGTGCCCAACCAATTAAGATTTAATTTTTTTCTTTAAAAAAAAAAAGAAGACATTTCGTGATTTATTCTGAAGGCCACAAGCATCTTAAGGATGCTACACCAGAGAAATTTGATGTGGATGAAAGTGGAGGGTATGTACAACAATATTTTGAAACAGAAATTTTTCAAATTTTACTTCATTTAGTCAAAAATGCAGTTTTAGTAGAAAGCAATCTAAAAAAAAAATTAAACCCCTACTGAACTGAACACGATGTTCTCCACGTTCTGAACTACTCAGCTAAGCAATATTTTTTTAATGAATAGGCAATTTATATTTCCATTCATGCTTTTAAATAAAGTCAGTCATTATGACGATGTAGGGTACCTCCTTAAATATTAGAATATTTATGCAAGTTTTCTTTTGTAATTTTTTTTGTTTAAATACTCATACATGTATGCAACGAGTGATTTAACAGATGACTTCATAAATTAAAATAACGGATTTGGTGTCATTTTTTGGATGTTAAGCATGGTAGGGTATGTTATATATGAACCTTCGGGTTAACTCAAGAGTTGTTTTTAAAAGCTGTTTAAATGAACGGGGGGAAATTGATTGACACAGATTTTTAAACGAATTGTCCTACCGTAAGATGGAGTAAGTTCGTGGACAGGTTGAGGTGCGAAATTTTGTTAACTAACTGTTGCAGAGAAAATATACCAATACAACGCGTCTAGTAACACGAGGAGAATCTGTCCTCTAGGGCATTTGTTTTAAAACATATCGGGTACATCTGTTTTCATTGCAAATTTATCTGGGGCAGTTTAACATTTAATGTCAGTCATGCAGATAAGCAGATACCAATCGTGTTTACACACAGGTAAAAATTGACATGTCATGAGAAACTTCTTTACTTGTACATACCGACATTGTTAGTTTACGTCAACTCGTCATATTGTAGGCCCTACATGTAGTTCGTTTCAAATATCCGCGCGAGACTTTTGTCGTGCCGTGTCATAAATTATCATATAGTATGAACACATCTAAATGTACATATCGTAACCGTTGTCATTTTAAAAAGTCAGATCATTGAAGTACGGCAATTTTAAATTTCCATATATAAACCAGTCAATGAGTCGTTTACTGAACTGAGAGGGTAGAAGACACTGCCAACAGCTATCGTATGGGTATTTATGTGTCTCCCGGTAAACCGCACGTGGTTTTTATTATACACTGTGGCGGATCAAATTACGGTTCACCTTTTATGAATATATCGTCCAACTACATGCCCCACGATTTTTTTCATTTACCTGATCGTTGCATTGAAAAATACCCACTAATTATCATTTAAACACTTGCCTCTGTGTCCGGTAGCTGTCCGTCGGTTGTGCAGCTGTACACGTGCTGGTGGGATGGAAAGCAATCACCTACGACCTAGTAAACGTTTGCCAGGGAGAGAGGCTCACGGAGGGGTTGTTCTAAAAACGTATAAACCAATGATTTGAGGTACAATTAAGTTGACCATATTTTCCATTATTTTATTGTTTGTTTGGTTTTTCTTTTCCTACTTGGGTACAAGATATTATTTGTTACCACCAAACCAATGGAGAGTTATGAGTAACAATAAACATACATATTATATATATATATATATATATATATATATATATATATATATATATAAGCATCAATTCGGCCGCTAACATTTTAAGCAATCTATACTATTTCTAAACAAAAATTTCTAAAATGGAAACACAATAAACAAATTTTACAGAGTACATAGAACGCTTGACTGTATGGTTTAATGTATGAATCATTCCACCATGTAAATTCACTCAGGCAACATGGAAGTTTTACATGTCAGTTATGATTATGTAAACATTATATGAAGAAGAAAAAAATCAAAATGACACACGATAAAAATGCGATATCTTTTGAATTCAGGTGTGATAAATATTATATATCTGACCATTGAATGCACGCGAAAGAAAGTAAGACATTTTAAACATACAAAAAATCAACACCGGGATATTTTGAACGTGCTTTTTCATAAAGTTTTTATTCAAGTTTCGGGTCTACTTTGGGTGTTAATACGGCAATTTGCATTGAAGAAGCTGAATAGATTTTTAAAGAGGCGTTAGCTGCCATTTCGTCACCAAACGTTGAATTCAATTTTGAAAATTGCTCCATATCACATATTTCAGTAAGAACACCAGTATTTCACTATTTCAAACACTTTTTAACCTGAAAGCAGGCACATGACTGTGTAATTTTGGTGAATAGATGATTATTGTCTTGCAAAATTATAATTCTTCTTTATATATTTCGTTTACACTAACAGCGGTTATCAAACGTAATTCTATTAAGTTTCTCTTGTGTTTATACAAAATAAATGTTTTTATTAGTCATTAATACATGTATATATTTCTATGTCATTGAGAGATTTTGAGAAAAAAAGGTTTCCATTACTTTCACAGCTAATGTCCCTTTACAATGTTGAAGGGCAATGGTATTTATAAGTATTAGAGCAAGCATAAATATTATTCAGATTCAGATTCTTTATTTCCTTAAGCTATACAGCTCATCGGTAATAAATACAAAATATTTACAAATATATACAAATAAGATAGTAGAGGGTGAGTAGACATACAGATACAATTTTGAGGATATAAAATCAATGCATTTCAACATGCATATAACAATACACGTGAATAATATGTCGTAGCAAGTACAGAATTCATAAGTTATCATTAGATGTTGAGTTTCAAATGATTGCAGAAACTAAATGAGCTTCAGAAATGATAATGTGATACTATGACACCGTCAACACTACTGACCGCAATGTGCTGCGCGCCCTCTGTAATCAGGGGGAAATAACTCGCACAACATTGTGAAAAACGTAGGCGTTTCAACCACGTAGCATCGTTTTTCAAAAACGGCCGGGGGTGTGGTAGTGAGGCTGACTTCACAATAGAAAAAAAAACAAGCAAAAAAAAAAAAAAAAAAAAAAAGGAGGCCCACTGACATTTATTCCTTTGTCACAGCTGTTCTTCAGTTATTGTGAAAAGATTGTTTGCAAACTTATTCCCTATAAAAAAAATTGACCCCATATTGTGTTTCCAGCATTGCCTGATGAGGTCACGACGTAAACATGATACAAGGTCACAATGAAAAAAAAAAAATAGATAATGGTGTGAAACACAGTCTTTACATACAGAATTTATGTCTCTACCTTAAACAATTCAGGAATATTGTCTTAGAAGACTTTTCTTAAAAGTCAGTCAAAGTCTAAGATCAAGCAAGAGGCATATCTCTGATCAGACTTACAATCTCAAAATCTTTGGTACCTAAAAATAAAGGTCTTGTCACAAGGAATGCATATATGAAACATGCAAGATTTATCATTCACAATTCAAACGTTAGGAGCAGGTAAATCTTTAAATTATTAAAATCTAGGTCAGCCTCCAAGGTCACACGGACACAAATCATATTTCTTGACATGAAATCTAAATACAAAATAATGTGAAAGTCCTGCCTTAAACAGCTCGGGAGATATTGCCTAGATTAGATTTCTTTAAATAGGTCAAGGTCACATGGTCAAAAACTTTGGTGCCATATGAAAGGTCTTGCCACAAGAAATACGCGTATAGAACTTAAGAACCATATCATTCACCAAAAAAAGTTACGAGCAATGTTCAAGTTTCCGACAGACTGGATTGATTGACTGAATATTGTTTAACGTCCCTCTCGAGAATCTTTCACTAATATGGAGACGTCACCATTGCCGGTGAAGGGCTGAAATATATAGGACTATGTTCGACGCTTTTTTCATTAATTACCGGTATATTTCCATATCAAAGTTTGATTTCTTTCTATGGATCCACCCTACCTATGGGGCCCTGAATGGTTCACTACCAGAAGATCCTCAATATGACTAAATCATGGCCCCGTTGGTTTTGAGAAGAAAACCTTCAAAGCTCTTTCTTTATGTCCCCCCCCCCTCATCTCGATGGTCGTGATTTGAAAATATTTCAATTTGGTTTACCTGGGGATGTGTGCGTATTGATATAAATATGCATAACCCTGTTGTTATTGAGAAGAAGATTTTACCTACATTATAATCCCATGTAAAACGTTGACTCCCTAATGCGGCCTCATCCTGGGGACCACAATTTGAACAAACTTCAATACGCACTACCTGGGAATGCTTGCATATTAATATGATCGATCATGTGGTCCTGCTGTTCTTGAGGAGATTTTTAAAGATTTATCCTATATATTTTCCCCTTTTCAACTTTAATCAAATATGGAAAACAAATCTCATCTAGGAAGTAATAAATGGGATTAATACCACGAACTAGGCTTAGCAAATGGGATCAATCCCACGAACTAGGCTTAGTAAATGGGATCAACCCCAAGTACTAGGCTTAGCAAATGGGATTAATCCCACGAACAAGGCTTAACCAATGGGATTAATCCCACAAACTAGATTTGAATGGGGGTCTTTCTCTCATTGATGAGTATATATATATATATAAAATAAATACCCCAGTACTCCCAATCTGAAAATATCCATGCGGAAGAAAAATTCGATCGTTATATTTCACCCATAGGATTATGGTGGGATTGGTTAAAAATCCACCTGATTCCAATGGGATTTTTTGGTTTAAAAACCTGCAGTAGCTACTGGTGTAAATTTTGAAACACGTCTTGTGAAGGATTTATTTGTGAGCATAAAATCCCGTCCTGAAGGGTCTAATTGTGAGCATAAAATCCCATCCTGAAGGGTTTATTTGTGAGCATAAAATCCCGTCCTGAAGGGTTTATTTGTGAGCATAAAATCCCGTCCTGAAGGGTTTATTTGTGAGCATAAAATCCCGTCCTGAAGGGTTTATTTGAGAGCATAAAATCCCGTCCTGGAGGATTTATTTGCATCTTTTAATAAAAGGGTTGGAGAAACGTCCGGACTTTTGTCGTGTCCGGAGTTAAATGTCGCACTGTTTTATAACATTTTGATGATCACCTATACCTATCTAGAGAGTCGGATTCCTAGGATCTTGTAGAACTCGAAGTGCACAATTGACTGAACAACTCGAATCATACAACTTACTAGGGTTGAACACGTGATGGAAAAGTTTACCCCTCACTTTGCAAGTAATTGGTGCTTTTTTTTTTTTTTTTTTTTTGATAATTAATACAAAAAGTTGTAAGCATTGCTGGATGTAAGTAAATTTTTGAGGTGAATTATACATGTAAACGTATATACGGTCTACGTTTGGTTAATTTTGATTATATTTACACTATTTTAGTACTACATGTGCATGTGTACATGTATATTCATGTTATACATGTAAGCATCAAATAATTGAAGTAAAACTAAACTACCATACTGTCATTGATATGATTTCCATATTAAACGTCATTTTACGATACACTAGAGGAACACTTGTCCTTTTATTCATATTGAAAGAGTCTAGCCTCTGCGCATGCTCAGTCGTGCCCTTAGTTTTCCTGAAGCGTCGAGCACATCACATGTGAGCATGACCTAGATTGTTCAATTTCCAATACAGCTATAACACAGATGTAAATCACACGAAGGTCAGATGCAGATAAAAGGGAGTTGTTAACTTGTTATATGTAGTAGATTTTTGTCATTTATCATAATCGAGTTCACTATTTGCCTGATGCGTATGGAGAAAATTAGAATGGGTTTTTTGTACCTTTATAAGTTTTTTTATCAGGAATTCTGGCGAGATTGATCAGGAGGAAAACAGATAAATACAACGAACAGAATGGAATGATGAGAGAGTTTATATTATATCTAGCTTACTCTTAGGCCCCTGATCTCACATCTGGTACATATCCATGCTGCCCGACTCTCCAGGGGCGGATCCAGGAATTGCGATTAGATGGGGCGCACTTTTTTAGACAGGGGGTGTAGGGCCGTCTTGAGGCCCCTAATGACCTCGTTGGGGGCGAGCCCCCGGAAGCTCCTGGATTTCAAAGTTTATATGTCTCATATGTAGTCCTTTTTACTATTTTTTGATAGGGTGAAATTATTAAAATGACGCAAATTTTAAGGGTTGGGGGGGGGATTCAGTTCTCCCAATAAAAGTAATTTAATAAATCAAAAGATTTGGTTATTTATTTCTCCGAAAGTGGAAGAAATTATTGCTTCTTTTATCGTTTACATTTTTCTAAACAAGATGCCGCTATTTACCTTAAACTTGAAAAATTTAGTGGGGGCGCGCGCCGGCTGCGCCCTCCATTAAATCCGCCACTGCTCCCTATCTCGTATTCCTTATAGGAGTTATGATATTGATCATTGTTCGTTATCTTCACATTTCATTTACATATTTCTTTATATTGGCCACTCATGGTCGATTTCATTACAAGGTTTTGCGCCTGACCAAAGTTAAGGCAAAGATCGTAGATTAACAGGCAAAATCAATAGAGAGAACGTGATACAGGCATTCACATGTTTTCCGGTATAAAATGAGGGGGGGGGGTATTTGGTGTCTTTTACAAGATAAGTGAATGAGAGATAAAATAAAGTAAGAATATACATTTGTTAAGGATATGATCTCTGAATAGAAAATAGCGCACTTTTACCTGCCATTATATTCCTGGCATGCTGATAGATATTCAATATTATTCGTGCAGTATTCATATACATGAACTACTTACCGTGTTTTAGCTGTGTTGTGATCTATGAATTAAACTCTGTGTGAGAAAAAGGGTGTTTACATGTATGATTTAATTTATAGCATAGATGTATATACCATGCGTAGAAAAAACAAGAGGCCCAGGGGTCTTATCAGTCACCTGAGTATTAGTTAAGGTATTCAATGTATAATGACCATATTTCATATCTAATAAATGGATGGTAGAATTTTTGTAATCATGGTATCATTTTGAAGGGTTGATCAAATAAAAATAATCCACCATAGGAATTTTCAAAATTTTGTTTACTGTTTGATTTATTTCACCTAGAATTTAACATTGAAGTATATGGGAAAAGCATGTTTTATTACAATATTTTAAACAGAAATTATATTTTCATACAAATCTCTTGATAGAAAGTTACATACACTTTCTCATAATGAAAATATGAAATAAAATTAATCATTGACCACACACATTTTTAGAAAATTAGATTTTTCTTATTTTTACAAAGGGCAGACAACTCTTCCAAAAAGTCTTAAGTGCAAAAAGGTCAGCTTCTAATCGAATACCAGTCATGTAAATTTCATCTGCTTCACTTTCATCATTATTTAACAATAAACATTTATGTTGATCTAAATCCTTCAAAATTGTTCATTATCTTTTCATTATACATGGAATACCTTAAACCACTATTACATAGGCCTTATCAGCCACCTGAGTATTAGTTAAAACACTTACATAAGCCTTATCAGTCACCTTAGTATTAGTTAAAACACTATGACACAGACCTTATCAGTCACCTGAGTATTAGTTAAAACACTTACATAAGCCTTATCAGTCACCTTAGTATTAGTTAAAACACTATGACACAGACCGTATCAGTCACCTGAGTATTAGTTGAAACACTTACATAAGCCTTATCAGCATAAGCCTTATCAGTCACCTGAGTATTAATTAAAAGTATCATTAGTCTCAAGGGCTACAAACTCTGGGGAAAAAAACCTTGTTCTGAATATCTAAGCTAAATTTTAATATTCAGCAAACGTACACATATAAATCAAGATGATGTGTTCTTTAAAACTTATTATAAATTCCTTCAAAAGTGTCTATACTGATGAAAGCTTTACACAATACACAAATCTAATTTTGACCTGTCCTACAGTTTTAAAAAAAACACCCTGGGCTTGCAAAATTCACAAATTTGGTGCATCCTTTTAAGATTTTCCTAAATGTGCATATCGTTTTATACCATATAAGCAAACTTCAAGTCTTTCAAATCATAGACAATTATCACTATAATAATTTTGGCTTCAGCCTGGAACAAAACTTATTACCCTCTATGATTATGAAATGAACAGTTTTGGTAAACAATTATTTACTCCTTCTTAATATCTACTTGGTTTCAATTTAGTATCAATAGCACGAAATAAGATATTATTTCAATGTTTTACACATATACACTATATATAGCGAGTTTGGTCCCACCCTGGAGTCAGAACCTCTACCGTGGGGATCCGGGATCATATCATTTTGGTAGAGGTCTTCCTGCTCTACATCGCTATGTATTTAATGTTTCTTACACATGTGCAGTTGTAGAGATTAGAAGATTTTTGAAAAATGGTCAATTTTCTCCCCACTCCAAAACCCCCAGGGTTGCAGGAGTCCTGAAACTTTACATTAGACTTTTTTGGCTCTTTTTAGACATGCATAATTATATTTCCGAATGAAAATCTTTACAGGCAATTGCTAATATATTTTTTACTATAAGTTGCATTGGTAACATTTCAAATTGTCCCTCTTTTTCCTAATAGTGTACATGTATTTTAGAAAAAAAACTTTCTATAACATTTAAATACTCTGTGCTAAATTAATATAGTCATTTACAATAATGAAGACTAAAATCATCTAACACAAGTGACATACAAAGCAACTAATGGGGGGGGGGGGGGGGGGGGATACAACCTTACTTGCAAAATACAAATTCACTGCATTTATTATATATTATAATTATCTTAAATTCACTTCAATACTTGATTGTAATAATGTAAATTTCCTTTGTTATAATAAATTAACTCTTGATGATCAATTTCCTTTTCAAAAATTGTAAGAATGCATGCATACATGTACAAAAGATGGACCTCTATGCACTGTATCTGAAATAATGACTGCCTGTTTATCAATCAGTGATATTTAGAATTTCAAACTTTCACTTATCCCATTACTATGTTATGATAAGGAAAAAAAATGTTCATAGGAGTAATATATGCAAGTCATTCCAATAATTATTCACACTTTTACATATCAAGGTAGCTTACTACACTAAAGCTTATACTCTGTATGACACCACTTCACAAGATGGCTATTTAAATGTTTTGTGAAATCATTTGTATTGATCGATTCATTTGTCTATCATCATAGTTCAGTGGTTAAAGCATTGGGCTGCATGGTGAACCGCAGATCTCGAGTTCAAATCCCCAAGAGATCTTTTGTTCACATGTGAATAGAAATATTTTTTTTGTTTTGAAAATCATGTTTTTATCCAAATTTGTATATTTTTTGTCTTTTTGGGCATATATACTTATTGTATATCATAATATCTTTTATAATTAAATCAAATCGTACTGATTTGAGAAACTATTTCTCGGTGTAGTGAGCCACCTTAAATGTTAAGTGCTCTATCGAATCTATATATAGATTTCCACATAGTACACAAAGTGGTGATGTTTTGATTTTCATTTCATACAGCAATATGAATTAAGTTATATTGAACACTATGTCATGATCGATGTTTCCACAGGCACTTGGGGCATGGATCATGATCACGCCCTCCCTCCCCCCAATTATTAATATTAATTTTTTTTCGACCAAAATATATTTTTCTCTTCATGTGTTTTCTAGATATGCATTTAGGATCACCCAAAAATGTTACTTTTCATCTCTGTTATGTATTAGTCAAAATCACGTTCTCAGTCATTGACTGAAAAAAATTAATATTAATAATTGGGGGGGGGGAGGGGGGGTGATCATGATCCATGCTCCAAGTGCCTGTGGATGTTTCAATGACATTGAAAAGGGTAACTTATATTAAATACTTTCAAATTCGTGCTGTGTTAATGATGACCCACAAATATTCTCCCATTTTGGTAAACATGTTGGTAATACTGCTACGCTTTTTATCAAAATCCTGTAAACATCTTTACAAGTCATTGTGTATCTCCATTGATGAAAGAATTATTGTTTAGTTGAATATAGTTTTCTCCAATTATAGGTTGCAAATGGCCACTATTTGATTTTATGCCTCCTCAACCCTGAAGAGTTCCATTATCTACTTCATGATAGCTTGTACTTTATATTAAGGTAGTTCACTACACTAAAGCTTATACTATTTATGACACTACGTCACAAGATGGTGATTTAAATGTTTTGTCAAATTAATTGTATTGATCGATTTGTTAGTCTATCATCATAGCTCAGTGGTTTTAAAGCATTGGGCTGGTGAACTGCAGATCTCAAGTTCAAATCCACCAATCTTTTGTTCATATGTGTTAAAATAATTTTTTTGAAAATCATGTTTTTTATCCAAATTTGCACATTTTCTGCCATTTTGGCAAGCATACATATTTTATATCATCATATCTTTCATGATTAAATCAATTCGTGTTGATTTGTGCAACTATTTCAGGGTGTAGTGAGCCACCTTAAGACGCCTTCAAATAGACTGGTTAGAATTTACAGTTTTCTTTTTATTGCTTTTGATTTTCATGCTTAAATGCTTTGTGTAAAGTAATTGTCATTCAGAAAGTTCCTCATCTCCAAACATAGTACAAACTTTTTGGAACTCTTCAGTGTTGAGAAGATATAAAATCAAATGACGGCCATTTGCAACAGCTTCAGAAATAGCCAACTTGATTTCCTGTGGGATTAACACTATATAAAGGTAAGAAATGCAAGTTTCATTATGGGAGTTAATAGGATGTCTAAGGCGAAAAGTTGAAACAGGCAAGAAATTCAGTTTAACCCATTTTAATCGCAACAAGTAGCCAAAGTTCATGTAAGTTTTCTGGAATCAATGTGTGCGACACTGATCTGAGATTCTGAAGAGGTGTCAGTCCATGTATCCAGCCTGAGATTAAGGTAGGTGAGTGTAGGAATGCTCGGAATTTTGTCACTGGCTGAATTAATTTCTGATACTCCGAGAAAATTCCATTGTAAGGCAGTAGAGCGTTTCTATGCTAAATATGATACAGATCAGAGTGAAAGTGAAAGTGAAAATGAGAGACAGTGGGAGTCAGAGAGAAGTATTAGATGAGAGAGTTGGGGATGATAAAAGAGCAGATGAGAGAAGGGGTGATGAAAATGAGAGAATGGTGAGAGAGACTGGGATTGATAACTAAGCCTAATGTAAGACATGTTACAATAAAATTCTAAAACTTGCAAACTGTGTGTTACTTCATTTTGTCAATTTTAACTGTTAATATTCGGATGTAGGTTATGTTTGTTCAGAATGACAGAGTTGATAAACATCACTACATGTCTGTACAAATGACAGGCTAATTCTCAAAAAGACTTCACAGCTCTGATTTTAGCGGTTTATTATCAAAATACATGTATTTCCCTTTCTGTTGTAAAATGTTTTGTTTTGTATTCAACACAAATTCTTCATCTTGTGATGATAATAAATTTAAATTTCAAAAAGCCTTTACTATCTTCAAAAGTTTTTGCCTTTATATTTAGATAGATTGACGGTATATTTTTTAACGTCCCTCTTGAGAATATTTCACTCATATTTCACTCATATGGGGATGTCGCCATTGGAGATGAAGGGCTGCAAAATTTAGGCCTATGCTCGGCGTTTATGAGCAGGGAGGGATCTTTATGATGTCACACGTGCTGTGACATGTTATCTATGTTTTTGCAATCTCATCTGAAGGATCGCTCCATTTAGTCACCTTTTATGACAAGTCGGGGGTACGAAAAACCTGTTCTAACCTGATCCCTACAAGATCGTTTATATATAGAGTAATTACACTATATGAACACTTTTTAGTGATGATTTTATGCTTAACTTGTTTTACAAAGTAGTGTGAAACAAGAGGCCCATGGGCCACATCGCTCACCTGAGTCACCTTGGCTCATATTTAAAGATTTTTCCTATATATTTGCATGTAAAACTTTGATCCCAACCTACTGCCAGGGGCCATGATTTTTTCCAAATTGAATCTGGACTAGGTCAGGAAGCTTTCATGTGAATGTGAACTTTTCTGGTCCAGTGATTTTTCAGAAGATTTTTAATGATTTTTCCTATATATTTGTATGTAAAAATTGATCCACTATTGTCACCCCATCCTACCCCCGGGGGCCATGATTTTTACAAATTTGAATCTGCACTATGTCAGGAAGATTTCATGTAAATTTCCACTTTTCTGGCCCAGTAGTTTTTGAGAAGAATATTTTTATAGATTTTCCCTAAATATTTGTATGCAAAACTTTGATCCCCTATTGTTGCCCCATCCGACCCCCGAGTCCCATGATTTTAACAAACTTGAATCTACACTATGTCAGGAAGCCTTTATGTAAATCGCAGCTTTTCTGGCCCAGTGGTTCTTGTTGAGAAGATTTTAAAGATTTTTCCTATATACTTGTATGTAAAACTTTGATCCTCTATTGTTGCCCCATCATACCCCCGGGGCCATGATTTTAACAAACTTGAATCTGCATTATGTCAGGAAGCTTTTATGTAAATCTCAGCTTTTCTGGCTTAGTGGTTCTTGATAAGATGTTAAAAGATTTTTCCTATAAATATTTGCTTGTAATATTTTGATCCCCTATTATGGCCCCATCCAACCCCCGGGGGCCATGAATTTTACAAACCTGACTCTGAATTATGTCAGGAAGCTTCCATTTAAATCTCAGCTTTTCTGGCTCAGTGGTTCTTGAGAAGAAGATTTTTAAATGACCCCACCCTATTTTTGCATTTTTGGGATTATCTCCTCTTTGAAAGGGACATGGCCCTTCATTTAAACAAACTTGAAAGCCCTTCACCCAAGGCTGCTTTTAGCCAAGTTTGGTTGAAATTGGCCCAGTGGTTCTGGCGAATAAGTCGAAAATGTAAAAAGTTTACAGACAGATGGACAACAGGCGATCAGAAAAGTTAACTTGAGCTTTCAAATCAGGTGCGCTAAAAATCAGGAATTTTATCAAAATTTGGATTCAATTTAACATTGAAGGCACTATCTACTATCAAAATCTGAAAACTTTCTTCTTTCAAATGTTTTAAGAAACTGCTTAAGAATTCCTTTTGTTCTATGGGGTTGTCTTTTTAAGTTGCTGAGTTTGACAATAAATTCTGTTCTGTTTAATTGTAAATATTGTAAATATACCTGTAAAAATCGACCAATGTTAACACATGCATGCCTTCATATTCTATAATTAATTATACTATTTAGAAATAAAATCGCTACATGTACCTATTTACTTTTTGATTCTCCATTGAGTAAAACTGAGAGCTGTTGAGAAGATATAAAATCAAATAACGGACAATTGCTATTCTTTCATCCATATTGATTCATTTTGTGCAGTAGAATATGTTTCTTGTAAATAAACAAAATGGCTTTTAAATAAAATAAAAAAAATTTAAATATTCACTCAGTATATACATGTACATCTGTACATATGTACACACAGATATACATGTACATAAAAAGGATAACCCATGAAAGCTTGAAAGTTTTATTTCCAATGTGGTCCTTCGATGTTTAGCAGGGTCATTCATTTATGTTGGAGGAAACCAGAGTACCCAGAGAAAACCCACTTCCATGTCTGAGCGGGCGTCTACCATACCCTCTAACATAAAACAACTGTAGTCTGGCCCCCGCCCCCACCACTCATTGATCACTCGTTTTAAATGAGTGGCAGGGACGGGAACCAAACTAACATATATAACTGCCAATCACAAGGGTCGAACTCGAGTCGAAGCGATGAGAAGCGAGAGTGCTTAGGCCTACCTCAGCACTTTACTAACACCTCTATGCAGCTTTTAAGCGGTGTATTTGCATGGCGTAGTAAATCTTTATTTGAATTCTAGTTTATTTTATTAGTGAAAATAAACTGCAGTGAATTCTTAAATATTTATATTAAATTACTATCATTATTGATTTTAATCATATTCAAATTATATTCATTAAAATCTTATTAGTATTTATTCAGCTTTCTATCTAAAAGGGCTTGTGATTTTGCATTATTCATTATTTGCAACAAAAATTGCAAATTTGTTTGAAATTTACTTCTGATTTTTATATACATCCTCTCTTGCTTGTAGTGTTTCTATTTCTTCCTCTAAATCTCGTGCCTTCACATCTGTATATTCTTGCATGAAATGATTATTTTATTTGTACTCTTTTGTTAATCTGTATCTGTGTACATGCATGCTATGAATCTTAAAAGTTGTTCACCTGCAATGTGGTCTGTGTATACATATACATGTATATGTACATGCATGCTATTTGTCTTTTGTCTTGGCTGTATGTGACAGTGAGTCAGTTAAAAAGCTCTACAGAGCTTGTTTTGACTTGTTGATTGTATATAGTGCCAACTTTAAATTTACTTACTAACTCTGCATCACCCGGGATCACACCTTGAAAATTTTCTTTTAACAGGTTAGGAACACTTCCCCTGTAGCGAGATATTCTCGCTAAAACGCTATTATCCCTCTCTAGCAAGAGAGTAAACATTACCATAAACAGGTGTTTTTAGCGTCTTTATTGAAAATAATGGCAAATCCTGTGTAATGCCGAATATGTGCGACACACACTCCACGATGTGAATTGTTTCTATGAAATTGACAACATAGTAAAGAAATTGCATATCAAAGTTGCTGCGTAAGAGGGAAGCAGCCTGAAATCCAATACACATCGTGAGTGTTTTTGTTTTGATTAAACATTTTAGCACTTTTTCTTCTTTTCACGTGAACACAGAGAGATATACTCCATGGTTGTTTTTCTCGGTTGTCCGGGATATATTTACTCTCGTTAGAAAGGGATAATCGCGTTTTAGCAAGAATATCTCGCTACAGGGGAAGTGTTCTCAACATGTTAAACAGTTTAACAGGTTGGGAACACTTCCCCTATAGCGAGATATTCTCGCTAAAACGCGATTATCCCTCTTTAGCGAGAAATAAATATTACCATAAACAGGTGTTTTGGCGTCTTTATTGAAAATAATGGCAAATCCCGTGCAACGCTGAATAAGTGCGACACGCACTCAACATGATGTGAATTGTTTCTATGAAATTGACAACATAGTCATGAAATTGCATATCAAAGTCACTGCGTAAGAGGGAAGCAGTCTGAAATCTAATACACATCGTGAGTGTTTTTGTTTTGATTCATATATTTTCAGAAGTATCAGACATTTTAGCACTTTTTCTTCTTTTCACGTGAATCACAAAGAGATGTACTCCGCAGGTGTTTTTCTCGGTTGTACAGGATATATTTATTCTCGCTAGAGAGGGATAATCGCGTTTTAGCGAGAATATCTCGCAATAGGGGAAGTGTTCCCAACCTGTTAAAAAGATGTAAACAAGGTTTTCTTTTGTACGGTGAGATTCGGGCTTTAGACAAGATATATTAAAAGACATCGAATTTTAATTTCGAAGTAACACACTGTAAGCCTAGTTCATTCTAAAAATGCATTCAATGCAGCATTGCGAGTTGTGCGATACTAATACACTTATACATCCGAAAGGTTGAAAATGCTTGGAGCCAAGTAAATAACCAGAAAAAATAAAACAACGAACAAAATGAGAAAAAAGAATGGGGAAGAAAAAAACATATACCCAAAGAAGTATGCTATTCAAATAGTTAACTGAGCGTACCTGATAAATAAGTCCTGCAAGTCCAACTTCTCGTATCCATTCATGTTTATACTGGAAGTGCTAATTTAAATCCAATTTCAAGAACCAATATGTTACATTGTATGGAAATTAAATATCCGGAATACTATGTTGACTTTTTTTTTTTTTTTTTTTTTTTTTTTTTTGAGCGAGCGAGCGAGCGCAGGTACATGTAAACATATTTTGTAATGTTCATGCTTTAATCAGATTCAATTTAAACAATGTATATTTGTCAAATACTCAGTACATGAATGAAATCAAGCAGCACTGCAGAAACAGCTCATTTCAGTTTTCTCTAAGGGTTTATATCAAATTATTAAAACATAGGTCATGAATGTGATTGAAATATTTTTATACTATATACATTTTATTTCTGCTGCCTTCGCTGTGACTTGCTTAACCTTTGACACACGACTTGTTCTTTCCACGTTACTAATCATGTGATAAAAATGCCCAAGTCTTGTTATAAGCCTTTCAAGTTTGTAAAACTGTGTGAACAGCACTGCCTTTGAACATAAATCGCATTTCAATATAATGATAATTTAAAATAAATCGATAAATTCAACACCATTGCACATATGTGCGCGGATGCACACTTACCCAATTTTAAAAAGAAAAAATGAAATTCATTTAAAACAATCCCCTTGTGGGGAAAAATTAAAATAATAACATCATCAATGATAGAATCTTAAGATGTTTTATTTTTGAACATTTTCAACATCAGTTACAAGTGAAATATAAAAAGAAAAGGAATTTTGGGACGACATTACGAAGAAGTTCATACACAATGTAAATTAGAAGAGAAAATAGAGAAATTCATATACAATGATTGTATGCAAAGTTTCACACGAATCTTTTCAATGGACAGTGCTCTTAAGTTTTGCATTTTCTATAAGTATCGATATAGCGGAATTTTACGTGTATTTATTTACAGATCTGTAGCTCTCAGGAAAAATGTTGCGACAGATCAAAGAGCTAGAGATCCATGCACGTCTTATAAAAACTTTCGATTTACGGCGCAGAAAAAGCTGCGCACGGCTGAGGCCTTTTATCGTTGAATCATTGCATCGTCGTCTAAAAAAAATTATATTGAAAAATTCCTCACATATTTGCCCACTATATTTGTGTCCAAACATACATTGAGATATTCATGAAAGCCCTATGCGACCAAAAATTTCACAGCTTGAAATGATTATGTTTGTTAAGTAGCCATGTTCGGTGGCCAGTCAAACCGATCTCCGTTAATTTTTTAATAATATCCAATTCGTGGTATGCATTCACAGACACGAATAATTTATGTAAAATGAAAATATGATAACTTCAGCTATACAAGAAACTCTTGAGTACTGAAAAGTATAGATGTAATTCTGATATGTCATGAAAGCCTAGTCAAGTTTCCGCATCCACCATTGATTATACATGAAATATCGAAGTGTGAAAATAGAGTGGCGGGGATGGGGACCAAACTTATGAAAGCTTAGTCTGGTCTCTGCACCCACCATTAATTATATATAATTAATACAGCGAAGTGTGAAAATAGAGTGGCGGGGATGAGGACCAAACTAATGAAAGCCTAGTTGTATTGGACAAGTGGCTCACGTCCGTACAGATTTCATATCAATTGATCTCCAGGCTATTTCAATTGCCTATGAACAACTCTTATCAGTAACTGAGAGCGACGCTGTGTTCAGGTTGTTATTAATCTAAAATTTGTTAAGACATAACTTTAAAAAGAACATCAAAACATGTTAATTGTAGGTCCTGAGAATTTTTGCGATTCATGTTATGGTAGCTACATAGGTAGGAAAGCCAAATATGGTCGAACTGGTAAATAACAAGATAAGTGTTAGAAACATGTATGCCCCACGTGATGCGACATTGACAAAAAAAGGTTATACACATGAATCACTTAATTGATAGTAGTGCCAAAACAATTTATAAAAGATATTGAGTGGACAGTATCTAACAGCATTGTACCAAGTTTGGTGTCAAGTTGGAACTTTGACCTTTGACCATGTGAACCCAGAATTAATAGGGTACCTGTCAAATGCGAAACGAAACGAAATCTGCCGAAACGAAACCTACCGAAACGAAACAGATTGTAGAACCAAAGTGTGTAATCATGATAATAAAAAAATGGTATCTCAGGTCCCTGTGAAAGTTACCACATATAAATGAAATTCTCTTCCCTGTTGATGTGATCTTTCGGGTTGACTAATATATTTTATGCGGTCCAGCGGTTAGCATCAAACATTGTATGAAAAAGGTGGTGTCTGAGTAAGTTGAAAGCAGGACGACGTTTAACCTCTTATTTCTCACTAACTGCTGTGGTGCGAGTATTTTCAATAATGGGAAAAAGATATGCAATTCGGCAAGATATATATATATATGCATGTATTATTCAGAATTATTATTGATATGCAGTAAGTCTAACGATAATTCTATATATTTGGGGTGTTGCTAAAACGTGGAATTGAAAACGGAACGAAAAACGGAAAATATTTCATGCAATGATATCAGGAGGATGTCAGCGTTTTGTAAAATCAAAAGGCTTATGAACAAGGGAAGCAGAAATTACAAAGAGAACGGAAAGACATACTCCAGGGATCGACATTAATGGTTGTCCGATTGCCCGAGGCAAGTGAAAACCCAGTTCGGACAAGTGAAACTCAATACACACTTGCCCGATGGGGCAAGTGATTATTGTAGTAGGAAATGTGATTATTTTAATAATTGTGATAAGCTTGATGAATATCAGATATTAGAACGTAATGTCCAACTCCATATATTGCTGTTTTCTTTACCAAATTGTCAGATTATAGCGATGGCCCATTCTAGTAGATCGTACTGTATCACCATTGACAGAGAGAGATAATTAGAGTTACTGGTTGACGGGCTTATTATCAATAGAGTCTAAAATATTTCGGACAACTAAGTTTTTCATTCGGACAAGTAAAACTTTGAGTTCAATTGCCCGAAGGGCAAGTAAGAAGAAAAGTTAATGTCTACCCCTGTACTCAGAATCCACCGTTTGATAGACTACATACAAATACACATACAAATACACAATATCCACATGTATACATAGTTTTGTCTTTAGAGCAAAATATACTGAAAAATATATACGCCGGCGACACCACCCCTCGTTTAATATGTTTCCCCAAACCTCCAACCTGTGAGAGTGTAACCCTCCGTTTTGAAATTTAATTTCTGGATCCGAAACTAATTGCACATTTTATTGATGATTTAATCAACTTCGGATATGTACTTTGTGCTTACTCACCCCCTTAAAACTTTTAAAACTTTGTATTAGTCAATCTGAAAGTCTACATCAAAGGGGAGGCGAATTTTATTTATATATGGTACCGGTAACTTTCACAGGGGCATGAGATACCATTTTTAATTATTATAATTAAAAGTGTTCGGTTATAAAATCTGTTCCGTTTCGTTCTTGTAGGTTTCGTTTCGGTGGGTTTCGTTTCGGTAGAGTTCGTTTCGATTTCGTTTTGCACGTTACAGATACCCAACATTAATAGGGTTCATCTACTCCTTACGATTACCAGTGTATCAAGTTTGATGTTTGTTTGCAAGCAAAGCTAAGGGTTCTCAAGATATTGTATGAACAATATTTTCCATGTCTAGAGTGGATTGACCCTTGACCTATGACCATGTGAACCCAAAACCGATGAGGTCATCTTCTCCCTAAGATGTACCAGTGTACCAATTTTGACGTCTGTCAAGGAAAGGGTTCATAAGATGACTTGGTCTACAGACCGACCGACCGACAATTTTCTGTTGGTAACGTGATATGTACGTCGTGATGGAAGCTGCATTTCCGGTTATTGGTATGCTTCGTATAGAGGTTACAGGCTTTACAATGCATACATCTTCCTTAAAATATGTACTAAAATCTGGTTGTCCGTGTTCAGATTTGAATCCTGCCCAGAAATAACCAGCATAATACATTGTCCATGTGGTCAGTATCATTAACACAGTAGAATTGCTATCATGAGCTGTTATGAACTATCAGAATGGTTCTGATTGTATCATATCGGATAACTGGGGGTTTTTTTCTCGGAATTTTTTGCTCCGTGCAGAACGATCTAATTTCTGACCCAAATTGCGTTGGGTCACATGAGTAGAATACCGGGCAACAATAATTTTCAGATTTTATTTCAGAATAAGATATTGTCATAATTATTCATAATAAAGATTTAATATTAGTATTGATTATTTTCCTGGATATTTATAAAATGATCACTGCTTACAAACCGGAAACGTTCCGTTCACTATAAATCAGAAACGTTCTATTCACTATAAATCGAAAACATTTCGTTTATTTATGATGAGATCAGAGAGACATACTCTTCTATAAACAATATTACCATATTTTTGCATTTTTTTTTTTTTTTTTTTGCGATTATCTACCCTTTGAAGTGGGCATGCCCCTTCATTTGAACAAATTGGAAAGCCCTTCACCCAAGGATGCTTTTTGTCACCATTGGTTGAAATTGGCAAGTGTGGTTCTGGAGAAGAAGTCGGAAATGTAAAAAAAAAAAAAAAAAAAAAAAAAAAGTTAACAGACAGACGGACAGACAACGGACAACAGGCGATCAGAAAAGCAGGTGATCAGATGAGCTAGAAATATTCGCCAGAGAATTCTTCCGAATTTCATTATAGAAAATATACATTGTATCATTCAATATAATAGGACATACTTGTACATATTTGGAAGAACAAACCATACAAATATACTACGCTTTAAATTATTCGCACCAATAGTCCGGAATATATTCATCTGCGATTCGCAAACTAATATTGGAAAACTTTTTTTTTTGTATTATCCAATGTTTTCAAATATAACTACTTTACAGAAAGTGCTAATTTTTTTTCGAAAATTTAAAAATTGCCGATGCATAGCCAACATTTTTATAATTGCTAAAAGCTGGCTCGACAACTGAAAACAAAAACAACTAAACCATGACATGGATTTTATTATCAAGCTTTTCCAATACTCGTTATCGTTAACAATCTTTTTAAGCTTTCCTGGGGGGTTGTAGCTGGAGCTAAGATTAAATTCACAAGGAGTTTCGTAATACATGCTTGTATCAGTCAACTAAAGTAAGGGAAGATACTCGCTAAATGCGACTATGAGAGAGAGAGAGAGAGAGAGAGAGAGAGAGAGAGAGAGAGAGAGAGATGAAAATAATGATGATACAAGAGAAGAAAATATAGTATGTAGTTCTAAGTAGAAAATGATAATAATGATAAAAATAAAACAAGAACAAAACAAAAAACACACAAAAATGAATACCGGTTTGGAACATAAGTGAATTACGGTAGATTATTTCACGAAAATATTTAAAGAAAACGTTTTGTTGCAGTGATGAACGCTTGTACTGCTTCGGAAATCTTTATATTATTTTCTTTTTCGTCCATGATTAGGACTACCGTATGACAACAATCTAAGTGTAGGTTGTTGATTAAACAAATAATGATATTCTGCAATATGTATACTTTAAAGAAACAAAAAAAGTATTCAACAGTCAATAAAATTTGTACAATTTGATTGAATATGACCAACGTAACCATGCTGTTCAGAGATATTCAAGGTCACAAATCATTACGATATTTAATGGAAATCTATAAACTCTACCCTAAATAGTTTAGGGGATATTGAATGGGTTAGATTTTAAGATTTCTTGTGGGTACACGTATAAAACATTAAGGGTGTTTGCTTTTATTCCAGCCATGCAGATAAGCCGCCATGCGGGTTTTTATCAGTGCCATAATTATGACTCAACAGTTTTGTTTTCACAATTTCATTTGATATAGTTGTTTCTGTTCATAATTCTATATTTTTTCTTTTAACAATTTTATTTTATTCTTTTAACAATTTTATTTTAACATTTGTTCCCTGTTTTTTATTCTAATTATACATGTATATGAGGGTTGTTTTCCTTAATCACTTTTTTTTTTATCAATACCAGTTTTTTTTTAACAATTTTATTTTAAACATTTTGTTTCAGTTTATGATTCTGATGTCATAGATACATGTAAGTTTAGATGTTTAAAAAAAAATTTCATTATAGCATTTGTTTCTGTTTATAATTTTAGTTCTTGTGACTTTATCCCATTCCGATTTTTAAAATAATGTAAAAAGCTATTACTAGAAAAGGTTATTGTATAACGTTATGATGGTTAACCCGGGTGAAAAATAACACCACTTTTGATATAAAGTATAAAGAGGTTTTAACTGTTTCTGTTTATAATTCTAAATTCTATATTTTTCTTTTAACACGTCTATTTTAACACTTTTGTTTCTGTTTTCAATTTCAATTCTATATTTTAGTTTTAACAATTTTGTGTCTAATATATTTAATTTCTTTTTTATTAATACCACTTTTGAAAACAGTTTTATTTCTAACATTTTGTTTTAGATTATAATTCCGATTTCATAGATACATGAAATTTCAAATGTTCAAAAATTTCATTTTAATATTTTTGTTTCCGTTTATCATCTTTTATTTTTGTTTCCTTATCCCATTTCTGAAAAAGTTATTTCTAAAATTAAAATAGATTAAAATACTTTTGTTAAAAAATAAATGACAAAAATGTAAAAAGAAAATTGTTATAAAAATGTATTTGTGTGGCTCTAATATACCGCCATATGTAGAGCGGATTATTGAGGAAATAACAGGGCATAAGAAAGTTCTCTACATAACGGCATTGTTAGGATAAATCACTTCAACTCTTGCCTGTCACATAGTTCTCTTTCAGAAGTTAAAGAGAGAGACATCTTTTTAAAAAAAAGCGAGTATTTGGTCACGCTCATATAGGTCTATTCTGATTCATTTTTGGTATGAACTCAAATCATTTTTCAAATTAAATAGCTACAGTCATTTAAATATCGAAGGTTGTTTTCAATAGCATACCTATCGATTATATATATATATAAATCATCTTTAACACGGCTGAGGCACTTCCTACAGCTCATTGGATATTTATGTATCCCAGTTTTTGTCGCACGTGGTTTTTATTACACACCGTATATTTAGTGGCGGATCAAATCGAGTTGACCCGTTCAAAATTACGCCCGCTAACGATTATATTTTTCTTCATTAGTAAACCCAATCGTTGCCACTGTAAACCACTGTAAATAAAACACATAAAACACATGCCTCTGTGTCCAGTAGTTTGTCCTCGACCGTGCACTCGTACACGTGCTGCAATGATGGAACGCGGAAAGCAGTCACAAACGACCTACTAACCGTTTCACAGAGGTCCACGACGGGGTACTTTTAAAAAGTTGTAAAGGATATAGCTTGAGTGTAAATTATGTTTACGACTTTTTTCATACCTTTGTTATCTTTGTTGCTTGTCTTCCTTCGACTTGGGTAAATAGAATTTGTTTATTTATCAATCAAGGGTTCTCGGAGGATAAGTTATATACAGTTTTAACAATTCATTATCATTAAACTCATATATATGCAAGTATCATGCCTTCTGTTTGCACATATATGTACATGTTTCAAAGAGATGGATTCATTATTTCAAAAATTGTCAAGTACATACTAATCTTTCAGACGTTCCTTTCCTGGGGTGTGGGGGTGGAAGGATATTACACCTAATTTCAATATTGAGAGAGAGAGAGAGAGAGAGAGAGAGAGAGAGAGAGAGAGAGAGAGAGAGAGATTTTCCGATCTGATTGTTTATATTTATATATTTACTGTCTATAGTCCCCCGTTTTAGCAACATTTGTCTGCTCTACGGATGTACTATTGGCCAATAAGTTCTTGAATTACAATACATGTGCGGGCACACGAACACAACCACCCCACACACATGAAATTACAGGTCATTCGTTCTGCATGTTCATTTCTTAATATGTACTCTACTTCTATTAATCTGTGGGGTTTTTTTGGTACTAACATTTGCTTGTATATGTATGTTATTTGCAGGACCATATTGAAAACTAGCGTTATCGCTAAATATATGTAATCCTGAATGAATAAAGACCTTATTATTATTATCATATATACATGTTTATTCATGCCTTTTGGCGAGTATTACAGCTTTCATTTCGAGATGTACTACATTTTCCCCACGCTTGACAGAGGTGATGACAGGACCGGATTATCTGGTGTGATTTACTCATGACACCAGACAGCTGATTAGACAGGGCTTAAGTACTATATATGTGTGTGTACGTAGCATACTTGATTCTGATAAAATTCGACCGAATCAAACTAAGCCGGGTATATATACCCGGCGACACGCAATAAGAATCAAGTGACCCGGCTACAGCACAGTAAATGATGCTTAAACAGTAAATGTTGACCTTCTATTGTATAAACATTATTTGACATAGAGATGATCAACAACATTTTCTTCCACTCTCGGAATAATAAATCACAAACAGTTTTGATTTATTGAATAACTTTTATTGGAAGAACTTACATTTTTTCCAAAAACACTTAAAATGTGTGTCATTTTTTAAATCTCACCTTATGAAAAATTGACAGAAAATAGTAAAAATGACTAAGTAAGAGAAATATTTCAAGCCCTATAAAATCTGTAAAATCCAGGAGTTTCCGGGGGCTTCGCCTCCTGGGCCCCCTATCAAGGCTTTGCCCTAGACTCACTGGGGGCCTCAAGCCCCCCCCCCCCCCCCCCCCCCCGAACCGCAACTCCTGAAACTGCCCCTGAACGTTTCTGGGAAATCAACGAGTTTTCAACTTTGCTCGCCTATATATATACTAAAGGACTATATGCATTCACTAATCTATTTTCTTATGTTTTTTTTTTTAGATGTTGTACACATTTATGCATACAACCATAGTCCATATTCACACCTGTGATTACTCTGTGCACCTTTCCTCAACAATTTAACAATGGATTATTAACATTCAAAGTTAAAGGCAATAAAACCTCATTTCCTTTTTCACATGCATGAACTATGATTTTCAAATATACTTGTCACATTGCATGCACAAGTGTTTGAAACTCGCTGAAAAATTAGCTAGACATGCAGGGCTGACTACCTGCACAGGTCGTTAGCCCTGCCAAAGACCCACTAGCCTTGAGAAAATAACTGCTTTTAAAAAAAATTACTTTTATTTCTAATCAATGAAGAAAACATATCGGCATCAGCTTTGATTCTCAGCAGGGGTGCTTCAAAAGAAGGCTTTGGAAAATTCGAAATTTCAAAGGTCAAAAATGAGAAAATTCCCCTGTAAATGTAAAAGTTATAATATAAAAAAAATCTATAATAGACTTTTAATCCAAATCGAAGTATAACAATAGGGAGATATTGATCTTACAAATTATGAGAAAAAGGGTAAAGCTCGTCAGTCTAGATGTTTCGGGAGGGGGAACACGTCAAGGGACGACTTTTGACCAATTCTCAAGCAAAATGTGATATCAAAGAAAAAATAGATAAGTTTATTTTACTTGTGGTTTTATACTTTCCTTTATATTATTCTAAATAATCGCATGGAATTGGGGGGGGGGGGGGGGGTATCATTTCTATAGAAGTATTAAATCATCGTATGATATTCCATTATATAGTGATTCCGATATAGAGCTTGAGATGACAGATTTGTGATATCTGTATAGTTAGTGTACTTACAATGTATCTTTTGATTTTCTTTTTCTCATTTTCACGATCTTTAACCTTTTATGATTTAAGGTTGTTCCACCATCACGTGACGTATCAATATAAATGGTTGAAAATGGAAACACTATATCAATTTTTACTTAATATAGTTTAATTTAATTAATAAACATGTAAAATGTACATGTTTTAAAAATTGCCACCTATTTTTAAGATGTCAGAAGTGCTGGTGAACATCAGACAATCACACATTTGTGTATAACAGAATAATAAAAATAGATTAAAAGAAATTGCTTAAATGAGAAATATTTAATATCAACAGTTTCGAAAAACTGCTACCTTATAAATGTGTATAAATTTATTGTGAATTAAGGGGAATCATCGTATAATAGACATGTATACAGTCGAGAAATACCAGCATAGGAGTTATTGCCCTTGACGACACTTGACTATCTATGAAAAACAGAGACTTTTTCACTATAGATAGTTTACCAATGTGTTTTAATGTTGTCCAGTGAATGATTTTCAATCAAAGATATATTTCTATCATGCACAAAGTGTAATTTATGAAGATTTTTGCAAAAACCTACGACATTTCATGAGGATCGAACTACTTTAACGAAAACGTGTAGGTATTCTTTTATTCTGTACATGTTACGTGCGACTGTCTGATTCAGGGCACATTTACAGTTTAATGCGCAGAAGCACAAAATCCGTACTAAATTGACGAGGTCTATCCACCTTGTTACCGGTACGATAATGAATTTGATTCATCTAAATTTTACTAATAGAGACAATTCTAACACTTCCGGTCGGGCGTCTACACCAAGAAATTTATTCCTTCATGGCAAACTTATGCGTCTCGGGCGCTCGGGCGCACGGTTATTTCAAACACTGCATGTATATATTATCATACGCTTATTCTACCGAGCAATTTGGATTTGCTATAAAATACATTTTCACAATATTTTTCTATATTTCTATATAGTGTGTAAACAAATTTTAAAATTGCATATCCGACGTTTTGAGTCTTGTGATCTGGGGGTATAATAAAAATACCCTCTTTTGGCTAACAAAATCAGAAAATTTTCCAAACAACTCTAATCAGTATTACCTAGTAACACAATTCTTTTTGTGATTTAAAAAAAAAAAAAAAAAAAAAACTAAAAAAAAAAAAAAAAATACCGCATCGTACCGTTTCACAATTATTTTCCCCCAAAAGGCAGATATGTACACTGTATAGACACAGCCGTAAAAATATGAGTGACTGTTTCTCTTTCACTTTTATCAAAATGAGCACAAGTCATTACCTAGACGCTAGTTTAAATTTGTGAAGGAAAGGGATTGTATACGCATTTAAGCATACGGTATTGAAAATAAATTAATTTTTGTTCCCTTTGTGCATAACGATGCACTCTTTTTAAAAACAAAATTCCCAAAACATTTCTGAAATAGTTTTACCGAGATAAGTTTTCCGCTTCTCTCTTTGAGTTGTGAGGCTATGAACTTTTACTTCAAATCTTGATACAAAAATTCGAGATCAAATTTAGACCTCACTTTTTGTACCATGTGTCGATTTGGACGCACCGCTTTATGATTTACTTTGTGTTTAGAAGCAGCAATGTGTCTTTTAATCTTTCTGGGTACTTTTGAAATAAGACAGGCAATAATAGCTCATACAGTTCTCTGTACCAACCACATCTTTTACATCATTAAAACATTTGAATGTTCCATTCTGCAAAACTAAGTCTTTATGCACTTGTCAGCAAAATTCGTACAAAGTTTTATCAACTCTTGATAGTGCTTTAAACACATCGTTCCAATATACACATTGTCAACATGATTTACATCTTCACGGAATTTTCCTGTGCATAAGTAAAAAATGAAATCGATATGTCCAAGGTGAAGATAACGAATAGTAAGTAGTCAATCTCTTATAATTAACTCCAGTAAGGAATACAAAATTAAGAGTTGTACAAACACGGACCTCTGGATATACCAGAGGTGGGACCAGGGCTCTTATTCACAAAACATCTTACAACTAAGCTGGAAAAAAATCTGTCTGATAATCAAATACCGATCACTAGGTCAAAGGTATGTATTCAAGTTTCATAAACCATGGATGCATTTTACATATTAATTATGAAAATCTACAAGAAATGAAAAATAAGAAAATTACAATGTTCGTCAATGTTGATCTTAGTCGCAAGATATTTTGTAAATAAGGGCCCAGGTGCCTAGGAGGAGTAAATAAACTCCCCTGTCGAACAGTCACACCCACCGTGAGCCCTCTGTCTTGATCGGTAAACTGAGTAATCCGTAGTCAAAATCAGTATGCCAAAAACGGCCTAACAGTTGGTATGAGACACGTCAGGCACACCTTTAGCTTGATATAATATATAAAAGGTGCCAAAAATGTATCATGTTCAGCCCTCTTCATCATAATTACGTACGATTGTACAAGTGTTTCTTTTCAACCTTTCTACCTTGTATCCACAAATTTTAAAGAATGTCTTATTCAACTCTTCCAGTAGTTGTTTGTTCAGTCAAGCAATGCTGAAATTAAGTGTATGAGCTTTGATAATTGTGCTTTTACCTTGTCTAGTCCACAAACCTAATAATTTTCAAAGGACCAATTCTCTAATTGATAATCAAATGAAGTCATTTCTTCCGGACATTTTGTAAATATATATATTGACAATCACTGGTCTTGGATTTTTTCTTATTTTATCTTATTTATTTATTTATTTTTGCAGCTAGATGGTATTCGATGCATTGACAGGATGTCTCACCAGTCCAGAGCCACATCTGCCTTTTCTGCATCTATTGCACAGAATTCCTCTTTGAATATCTGACATTGGTGCTCCGGCCACTTAAGAATTTTTATATTATTGTTATGATTACAATATCCCATTTTGATAGCTGTTTCAGCAAATCTATTGACTTCTTTTATCTGCTGCAGTGGTCTAGAGGTAGAGTGTTCGCTCCGCATGCGGAAGGTCTGGGGAAAAAACGATTACTTCCGGTAATGGAGGAGAACAGTTCTGTGTCTCTCTCGGAGCAACTATTTGGGAATCAGGAGGATACTCCGACGTATACGGAGCTGTGCCCGGTGAGTGTTTCTCTGTCGTCATCTGACAGCTCAGAAAATTATCAAGCAGGGTCAAAATATAATCAAACCTTCTCTTCCCAATCTCAAACGCCAGGCTCACAGGTTCATCATGATGAACTCACTGATATCGACGGCTATAACGTCCCCTGTACTTTTGATCCCAATGTTGATTTTACTTCATTGGACTCAAATTTGCAAAATCTACCCAAAGAACTCTATGTGGAGAAACTTTTAGAACTCACAAATACCAATGAACATTTTGTAATTGATTACAGAACATATCTGTGCTCCAAAGCAAAATCTATTGAGGGGTGTCCCACAGGAAATTTGACACTGCGTAAAACCACCAAAAACAACCCAAGTGTAACTAGATATGCTAAAGACTGTTTTGCTTTGAATATGTTTTGTAACGGTGATGATACGTATCTTGGTGAGGTTTTTGACAAATTCAAAGTAAAAACTACTGATCTTCCAAAAAGTTCTGTGATCGAAATGAGGTCATCAATTCAAGCTCTTCTACAACGAGTTACTGAACTAGAAAAGATACAATCTACTCAGGCCAAAACAATTGAAACCCTTCAAAAATTGGTTACCAGTCTGAAATCTGAACAATCAACACAAAAAATGCAAAACGAAAAATTAAAAAGCGATTTAGAGTCTCTGGCAACTGGATTTGAGACTTATCGCAAACTCACAAATACACGACTAAAGGCTGTTCAGGGTCTTGATTTTATTGAGTATGAAGCCAAATGTCATCAATTCGAACACGACATATCTAAAGTTACAAAACTCTGCAGCGGTTTTCAGAAACAGATCAGTGATATGAAGAACAGCAAACCTACTACCCTCCGTGTGCCTCTCGAGCAATATCAAAAACACAGTCTACCTGTAACGGTCCGTCTCAGCTGAATGACATGCACCTGTCTGAATGTGAAGCCCAGAAAACAACCGAAGCGAGTATTTGTGCACCAGTACTAGTACCAAATCCGTCAGTGGAAGTATTCCATAATAATCACTACTCCAAAGCTTCAACTGCATATGCGGATGCAGTGTCCTCCATGAACACACCAAGCGTTTTCGAAACGTCTCAAATGACCAACACCTCGAAGGAGCGGATCTATGTCCAATCGAATACGCAGCAACAAGAGCCATCCAAACACTCTAATGTCGCTCATATCTCGAAAATACCTTACTCTACTATGCCAGACGAGTCAACATACCCTGATAAAGCAACCGACTCCGTAGACGTTTGCGTGGATGATGATACATGTATATTCGAAGGTGTTACCTACCGACGCAACGCACGCTATTACATTTCCGGAATAGGCCCGCGGTCTACACAACTCGGCATGGCAAACTTTCTCAAAAATAAGGGAATATCTGTTTCCTTGTGTGTATTTTTCAAACCTAAAAGGGTAGGTTCTCGGCGTAACGCTAAAATTGATGTGGCCCTGAGCGACGCACATGTGATAGAGTCGATTGGTTTTTGGCCAAAGGGCATTTCGTGCAGACCTTGGCTAAGCAACAGACAATGGCAGGACAAAATTGCTCGCTCTGAGGATGCTAATTATGATGATGAAGACTGGGAGTCTCAAGATCATGACCATGACTAAACGATATGTTATGCAATATCTGTGTGTATCTGTAATATACAATATCTATGTCTTTTAACATTAATTATATCAATGCCAAATAATCTTAATATTTTATCATGGAATGTCAGAGGCATTATGTCATCATCAATTTGTCTTTCCGATATGCTTAGTCATGTTAAGTGTGATATAGCAAATTGTATCCGAGCACAAACTCAAACCAAATAATATTTCCTTTATGGATTCAATCCACCCTAACTATCTCAGTTTTGTACGCACAGAACATACATGTAGTTCTGAAAAGAACAGATTTTGCACACAATTCTCGCGCTACTTAGGTAAGGGTGGCGTTGGCATTCTGTATAAAAAGGAACTCAAACTGTCTATATGTGAATTAACAGACATTGATTCATCACGTATTATTGGCCTAAAAATCAAACGGTCCAGTGACCGCCCTTTGTACATTTTTGGTGCATACGTTCCTGCAGATAATGTAATCCAGTCATATACAGCTGAAATGGGTTTACTTGAAGATCTTGTAGCACATTTTTCTTCCATAGGGGATGTTATTGTAGGAGGTGACTTTAACGCTAGTTGTTACAATATAGACTCTGGTCGAGTTAATATGTACAAGTCGAGTTTGCTTAAAAACTTTATCATGCGTAATTACATAGGAAGTCCCCGAGTCGATTTTGAGTCAACTGGTTCACAGTATACTTTTATCCAAACAAAGTCAACAGTTGATTTTATTTTTTGTAGCAATTCTCTTTGTAAATATGTTGAACTGTATCATGTTTTTGAGGAAGGTTCACATAGTTGTACATCAGATCACCTTCCTGTTTTCATGGTTCTAGACTTCGATGTTAAAAACCGAATTGCAGATAATCATTTTCAATATTTACCGGCTTGGCATAAGGCTGATTCCTGTAAAATCAGAGAGTATGAAAGTTTTGTTTCTAAAGATTCTGTTGCATTATTAGAAAGAAATCTTGAGTGTGTAAATGATACTGATAATTTTTGTTCAGATCTTAACTGTCTGTTGCATGATGCTGCATCCCAATACATCCCTGTATCGAAGTACAAGCCATATTTAAAACCGGAATGGACGCCAAAAGTGAAACAACTACATAATACAGAACGACAAAAACGCAACATTTGGTTAAGTGAGGGTCGACCTAGCGGCATGTGTCATGAATCTTACAGAAATTATAAGCGCGCAAAACGTAATTTTCGTAATGAATTGCAATGAGCACATGATGACTTCATGACTAAAGTATTCAAGGACATCGACGAAGCTTCAGAGTGTAATGTTCGACTCTTTTGGAGGCTGATTAAACGCCAGCGACCTCGTAGTTCTCGAATCTATTCAGAAATAGAAACCGAAAACGTTTCCTACTCAAACCCTGTAGATATTGCTAACTGTTTCGCGAAACACTTCGAAAATATTTACAATCCACAAGACATTGGAACCTTCAACGACGATTTCTTCCGTTCTATTGAAAATTCTTATAGTGAATTAAAAACAGTGACCAAACTTCTGAACGAAAAATCTCTTCCGGGTGGAGACATCACTATTGATGAAATTTCTAATATTATTAGTGATTTAAAACGCAGAAAAGCTCCTGGTATAGATCGAATACAGAGTGAACATATCATTTATGGCGGCACAGGACTCAAACTGTGCATACAACACCTGTTTAATTCAATTATAAAAATTGGCGAAATCCCAACTTCTTGGAAAAAAGACATTATCGTACCCATACACAAAGGACACAATAAACCAAAGAAATCACCCAACAGTTATCGACCAATAGCCCTTCTTCCCTGCATGTTGAAGATTTTTGAGAAATTGCTACTATACAGAATAAAGTCGCACATTCTTTCAACTGTAGAATTTCCCAATATTCAGCAGCAAGGATTTCAACAGAAACTCGGTTGTCTTACAGCATCTTTCAACCTACAAGAAACTATACATCATAATATTGAACAGGGTAGTCCCGTATATGTCGCCTTTCTAGATACACAAAAGGCTTTTGACACTGTGTGGAGACACAGTCTCATGTGTAAACTTAGCCGTCTGGGAATTTCCGGTCGTCTGTGGACTCTGATTGATGATTGTCATACAAATACCTCCTGTTCTGTTGTAGTGAATCACATAAATTCCAGCTGGTTTCCTGTCTCTCAAGGAGTACGCCAAGGAGGAGTACTTTCTACTTTCCTCTATCTGGTGTTCATCAACGACCTGCTTCATGAAATTCAAAATCAATGTCCGAACATGGGTATTTACAACATTGCTAGTTCTACTCCTGCTCTCGCAGATGACATCTCCTTCATTGCTTTATCGCCTTCTGCCATCCATAAGATTCTCAATACAGCGTTCGTCTACTCCAAAAACTGGAGATTCCAATTTAATGCCGACAAATCTAGTGTTCTTCGATTATCCCCCTCAACAGCAAAAAACAATGCTTCCCCCATATGGTATCTCGGCACTGAACCTGTCTACCTATCCAAAACTTATAACCATCTTGGAATTCTTCTTCAATCCAAGCTTGTTCATACTGATAAAATTGCCAACGCGTGTAGGAAAGGTCGACAAGCCTACTGTGCACTCAAAATACAAGAACACCTTAACCCTGATACCGTATCGTGTTTGTACAACAGAATTGTTCTCCCTTCCACCCTATACGGATGTGAACTCTGGAGCGATTTACGCCAACGAGATCTACAGGCCCTTAATACCTTACAGCACTTCATTTGCAAGCATGCAATGGGTTTACCAAAAGTTACTCGATCTGACATTTGTGAATCCTTACTTGGACTTCTTCCGATTTCTTCTGAAATAGACAGAAGAAAACTATTATTCCTTGGTCGGTTATGTGAATTAGACACTAAAACCCTTACCAAGAATATATTTCTTCAACAACTTTTTACTTACATACAGTCTCCGGAACTCAAACACTTTGGTTTTATCCATGATGTTTTTAATCTACTCTATAAGTATAACCTCCACCGGCATTTTCTACTCTATCTGCAAGATGGTTACTTTCCTCCAAAGAGTTTGTGGAAAACAAGCGTCAAAACAGCAATAATTGATTTCCATCTAGATTCAAGCACAAACGGATGCTCTCGGATCCTTCTTATCAACAATTCAACAAAATAACGGCAGGCCGACCTCCACAGACTATCTGGAAAATTCCGTCTAACATTCATGAAATAGAGATTTGCAAATTTATCACTAAGCTATGGTCCTTTCCACACTCTCCTCCGACATCTTGTCTCATCTGTGGCAAATATTTCACAAACGTTTTTGAACACGTTTCGACCGCTTGCGTAGGAACAGTCGCTATCCAAGATGCTTGGTGGAATATAGTAATTGACCTTGATATTGAGCTCAGTGCTGAACTTTGCGGTCTCTGTCATCAAGATCTATATCTTTTTCTATTAGGTGCTAGAATGTTCACAGTTAATCTTTCCCATTATGACGAACCCGGCTTGCATCTTCTGAACTTCCGCTTCCTGAGGGATGCAGCAGCATGTTACAACAGACAGTTACGTCTTACATAACTGCAGGTTTTACACCATTTCCGGTGTTCAATTCTAATTAGCTATGTATCGCCTGTACTTATTTTGTACTCAACTTTCTTCTTATGTACAAATTTCACATCCTTTTCCTTTGTATATATGAATATGTGTAATACTCTAATGATGTAATTTCTGTATTGTTCATGCAATCTCCCATGGGAGGAAATAAAGAAAGAATGAATGAATGACAATTATAACACTTCCAGTCGGGTGTCTACACCAAGAAATTTATTCGTTCATGGCAAACTTTATGCGTCTAGGGCGCTCGGGCGCACGGTTATTTCAAACATTGCAAGTATATATTATCATACGTTTATTCTATCGAGCAATTTGGATTTGCTATAAAATACATTTTCACAATATTTTTCTATATAGTGTGTAAACAAATTTTAAAATTGCATATCCGACGTTTTGAGTCTTGTGATCTGGGGTAATAAAAATACCCTCTTTTGGCTAACAAAATCAGAAAATTTTTCCAAACAACTCTAATCAATATTACCTAGTAACACAATTCTTTTTGTGATTTTTATTTTAAAAAAAATTGAATTAAAAAACACCGCATCGTACCGTTTCACAATTATTTTCCCCCAAAAGGCAGATATGTACACTGTATAGACACATCCGTAAAAATATGAGTGACTGCTTCTCTTTCACTTTTATCAAAATGAGCACAAGTCATTACCTAGACGCTAGTTTAAATTTGTGAAGGAAAACGTTTGTATACGCATTTAAGCATACGGTATTGAAAATAAATTAATTTTTGTTCCCTTTGTGCATAACGATGCACTCTTTTTAAAAACAAAATTCCCAAAAAAATTCTGAAATAGTTTTACTGAGATAAGTTTTCCGCTTCTCTCTTTGAATTGTGAGGCTATGAACTCATCTTGATACAAAAATTCGAGATCAAATTTAGACCTCACTTTTTGTACCATGTGTCGAGTTGGACGCACCGTTTTATGATTTACTTTGTTTTTAGTCTTTCTGGGTACTTTTGAAATAAGACAGGCAATAATAGCTCATACAGTTCTCTGTACCAACCACATCTTTTACATCATTAAAACATTTAAATGTTCCATTCTGCAAAACTAAGTCTTTATGCACTTGTCAGCAAAATTCGTACAAAGTTTTATCAACTCTTGATGGTGCTTTAAACACATCGTTCCAATATACGCATTGTCAACATGATTTACATCTTCACGGAATTTTCCTGTGCACAAGTAAAAAATGAAATCGTCCAAGGTGAAGATAACGAATAGTAAGTAGTCAATCTCTTATAATTAACTCCAGTGAGGAATACAAAATTAAGAGTTGTACAAACACGGACCTCTGGATATACCAGAGGTGGGACCAGAGCTCTTATTCACAAAACATCTTACAACTAAGCTGGAAAAAAATCTGTCTGATAATCAAATACCGATCACTAGGTCAAAGGTATGTATTCAAGTTTCATAAACCATGGATGCATTTTACATATTAATTATGAAAATCTACAAGAAATGAAAAATAAGAAAATTACAATGTTCGTTAATTTTGATCTTAGTGGTAAGATATTTTGTAAATAAGGGCCCAGGTGCCTAGGAGGAGTAAATAAACTCCCCTGTCGACCGGTCACACCCGCCGTGAGCCCTCTGTCTTGATCAGTAAACTGAGTAATCCGTAGTCAAAATCAGTATGCCAAAAACGGCCTAACAGTTGGTATGAGACACGTCAGGCACACCTTTAGCTTGATATAATATATAAAAGGTGCCAAAAATGTATCATGTTCAGCCCTCTTCATCATAATTACGTACGATTGTACAAGTATTTCTTTTCAACCTTTCTACCTTGTATCCACAAATTTTAAAGAATGTCTTATTCAACTCTTCCAGTAGTTGTTTGTTCAGTCAAGCAATGCTGAAATTAAGTGTATGAGCTTTGATAATTGTGCTTTTACCTTGTTTAGTCCACAAACCTAATAATTTTCAAAGGACCAATTCTCTAATTGATAATCAAATGAAGTCATACCTTCTGGACATTTTGTAAATATATATATTGACAATCACTGGTCTTGAATTTTTTGTTATTTTATCTTATTTATTTATTTTTGCAGCTAGATGGTATTCGATGCATTGACAGGATGTCTCACCAGTCCAGAGCCACATCTGCCTTTTCTGCATCTATTACACAGAATTCCTCTTTGGATATCTGACATTGGTGCTCCGGCCACTTAAGAATTTTTATATTATTGTTATGATTACAATATCCCATTTTGATAGCTGTTTCAGCAAATCTATTGACTTCTTTTATCTGCTGCAGTGGTCTAGAGGTAGAGTGTTCGCTCTGCATGCGGAAGGTCTGGGTTCGAATCCCGGCCGCGACAGACATAAGTCGTTAAAACAGGTAGTGATAGTTCCATCGCCAAACGCTCGGCATCAGGTGTGAATGTCACGGTTCCTCTGAGATGACCTTAAAAACAGATACCCCGTGGCACAGTAGGTGTGGCACGCTAAAGAACCCTCACTGCTCAATGGCCGTAAGCGCCGAACATTGGCCTAAATTTGAAGCTTTTCACCGATATTGGTGACGTTTCCATATGAGTGGAAAATTCCCGAGAGGGACGTTAAACAAAATACAATCCACCAATCTTTTATCTGGATGTCCAGTTTCCTGAGAGCCGAGCATAATTGCATAAATGTGAAGCCCTTCACCGGTATTGGTGACGTCTCCATATGACAGTATGAGTGAACAATTCTCGAAAGGAACATTTAACAAGATAAAATCAATCAATCTTTTATCTGATTGTCCAGTTTCGTGAGCCAGTTTTTGAAGTTTAGCAACATTAACTAGGTCATGTCGTCTACCTTGTCTGCAGTGAAGGTTCCAACACCTCCCAGACACGGGAGTTTCGTAAGGTCATACCTGAAAGACCCGTGATTCTCACTTCTAAATGCCGAGTGTTTGGGGAAGGAGTAATCATTTCTTGGGTTTGACGCGGCCATATGGTACGAGCGGGACTAGAACTCACGACCTCCGGTTACAAAGTGAACGCTCTACCACTGAGCTACCTTGATCGATGTATGTACAGTTAAGAATACCACCATGTTAATGTTGCAGATGAGGTTCTAGAGATAAGGAACTTTCAATGAAATCCCTACATCTTTCTCGTGACTCTGGGGCCATTGACGAAGGGTGCTGAAATTTGACCGTATGTATTGGCAAGGTTTGATAAAGATTCTCCTTATACACAACTACGTAATATCATAAACCCACGTCGTGGTGTCCGCCAGTGTCTGTCCGAAAATGACGCGCCGTGACCAACGCTAATGGCGGACACATCCGGTATCATAAAGTACATCGACGACGTTTTCTCTTTTAAAAATACTTACCTTCATTCATTTCTTGATACAAAATATCCCAGTGAATTCGAAACAAAAGACAACACAGAGTCGTCCACATCTGATTCATAATGAAATATTTTACTGAACATGAACGCGAAGGGCAAACTAATAGTTCAGTCTTATGACATACAGGATTACTTCAGACCATCAGGGTTTGTTTTCTCATCCTAGGCACCTCTGGAGTGTCAAGGAGTCCGTGTTTACCAGTCTTTTAAATTTTGTATCCTTTATATTATAGGGGTTGCCTACTGAATACCCTATTTATAACCATTATTTACGTATAATTACCATTTTTTGTTATGAAAGATTGCATCAATGAATTAGTGATACGTTGCCTCTCCCCATTTTGCTATCGTTTTTGAGAACCAACATACAACGGTAGATTTTTGTTTTTTAAAACTTTGCTATATTTTCAAACATGACATTATTTCAAATATTTTTAAAGATGCCATAGCGTTGAATGAAAATCATGATTACTTAAAAAAAATAGTATGTATATTGCGTAATAAATAACTTAACAACATGGTTGAAGGAAATGTTATTTTTAATCAAAATAAAAAATGCAGAAAACAAACATGTATTCGTCGAATGAATTTTCAACTTGCGTTCAGGACTGTACAATTATTGTAGTATTAATAAACAAACAAAACGTTGATGTAGTTCAGAATGATATTAAAGAATTTTCAAGTTAGAGTACTTCTTTTTTGCCCAATGAAACCCTTACAATTCAAAAACATATTGAAATTAGCAACCTCAAGGATAAGCAAGCAATGAGAATGAAATCAACAATCTCATGCATATGCAGATTGAAATTAACAATCTCATGCATATGCAAGGTGAAGATAACGAACAGTGATCAATCTCATATGCAGATAATAGTAAAAACAACATGCATGATATATGTACATGGTATAGGACACAATCAAAGGTCCGCCTGCTTCGTCCTCTCCCGTCGGTCAGAATGCGATAAAAGACGACGGTAATATTCATAGGGTGTCCGCATAGTTTAAGACACAAGAACAAACCAACACAAACACACGCAACATCCCGTTCAATTATATGGTAAAGATGACATATTGGATTGAATGACTTATTGTTCGATCTATTGATTGATTGTGTTTAACGTCCCAGCAAGAAAAGTTCATCCTCATAGTGACGTCAACATGAAATCACGTCAATGCAGTGACGTGAGAGGTGTTTATCGTGCCAAATCCTAGAGAAACAGCATTAAAATAAACACAGGGCTTTCACTTTCATTGAGGAATGCTTGGCGTAGGAAGTTTAACGATCGAGATCAATCGTAACTACTCGGTTATTTCCGTAACAGCAAATACATTTTTACGCTCGGTCCACGTTTTCTTTTCTGTTACGGAAAAGGACGAGCGGACCTGATTGGACCGAGGTCTGTCGTGACAGGAAACCGAACATACGACACGAGGTGAGCAAAATATGTAGCTAGTAAGGAAGACGAAATACGTAGATTGGGAACATGTTGACCTTACTGAGGCAGGAAATGTTCTTGATTGGTTTTAATAAAAGCTTGTTTTATGTTTTCAAGTTGCTCAGGCGTGTAGTTTTCTCTTAATAGAAAGCATAATAAAAGAGTCCTGTTGGCTTCGGTTGGTTGACGTTCGTGTTCTTCACGAATCGCTGTGTATTGTTCAAAATGTAGTATTTCGTATTGAAGCAAATAGTCACAAAGTGGAAATGCGAACACGTTCTGGATAAAATCGGCACATATTGTTTGTAGGTGGCTGCTGAAGGAATCCATTGGAGGGCGTCTTGGTTTACCCGGTGGTCGAGATTCGAAATGTTTCTGAATCATCTCGAAACTTTCTATACTTTTTTGTAGAGCCACCTGTAGATCTGTCATTGATGCTCGTCGTTCAATATGCTGTTTTTCAGATGTTCGTGCCATCTTCACCAGCATTTCGTAGATTATCGTCAACTTGGATCTGTCGTCAGATTCCTGTGGGTCCTGACACCTCTTCTCCTGTCTGACGTTCGTTCCTAGAGGGGCTGATACTGGTATTAAATAATCATCCTCCGTTGCTTCATGCTCGTGGTACACATCCGCAACCACGGAATTTGCGTACTCTGTTAGATCTTCTGTTATATTAATTATTGTTCGGACATCTTCTGCAGTGAACTGACCATCTGACAACTTTTGGTCGAGATGACGCAAAGAATCAACATCATAAAAAGTGACGTGCGGCTTATATTCTTTAACGGAAAGCGCGGGATTTTCAAGTGCTTCCGATCTGTGAGTACAAACTGAAATTCTAATGGTTTCTAAGCAGATGCAAAATATTTCGAAACACACATACAATGGTTTTCTCAGGTTGACACTTGACCTGGACAGATTCCTAAAGAATATGCAAATGTTGTCTTTCCATATGTGAAACTGTCCTCGCTTAGTTACACATATATGAAAATTCCCAATACAATTGTCTCGTTCAAGCTTGTGAACAACATTCAGGGAAAATTGCAAATCATCGGACGAAATTGCAGTAGTGTTGGAAACGCCCACTCGCAAGTGATATTGTCGTGGTTTTTTGTTGTCGTCCACGTGGCGAGCTTGGACGTGGATGCTCTGTCCCTTCGCTATGGCGTCTCCTATGCATGCATAAGCCAAAGGATAGGGCACAGTAAGAGATATTTTATATCGTTCTCTGGTCAGTGTAATATTCTTGTCATCTTTCTTGTGAAATCGGAGAGCTGTTTGGTTTTCTTTGTCTGAAATCACAATAAAATATTGCTAAATAGTGTGTGTATACTTATTTTTAGCGGAATTCAACTTTAAGTGGTTTTGGCAAGATATATGTTAATATAGTTGCGCACTATGGAATCCCTTAATATGAAAGGCTCTTATACATAGAAAAAGCGCTAACTCATGATAGGGGTCCGACTGTACAAAATCCCAAATACACTAGAATAAGTGCACATGCAGTATAAACTTATCATAGATATTTCTCACTGTACATGTATTTCGAAAGGGAGAATGTCAACAAAATATAAATAGATAGGAGATAATTTCCTTTTAAGTGTTTATTGTATGGTTGGCTGTTCGCGAGTTTAACGTCCCGCGCGTGAATGTTTCACTCACATGGAGACATCACCATAACCGCAAAAGGGTTTCAAAATTCAGGCCTGTGCACGGCGCTTACGGTCTTGGAGCAGGGAGAGATCTTGATCGTGTCACACCTGTTGTGACATGGAGTCTTGGTTTTTGTGGTCTCATCTGAAAGACCGTCCCTTTAAGGCATTTAGTCGCCTCTTACGATAAGTAAGGGTACTGAGGACCTATATATATTTTAACCCGGATCCCCACTGGACTTTATTGTAAAGAAAGCGTTAGGTTTGAAGCGTACGTTTATATAAGGGTTTGTAGACACGAGAATAAATGAATGTTGTTCGAGAACACAGTCAGTAATTACAGAGTTCTGAAAATATAATTGAAGATTCTTACTACATCATATAATTATAGGTCTACAGCAGTAAGTAACGACTGCTTGCGGTATGTCAGTGGTAGAGCGTTCACCTCATAACCAGGGGGTCGTGAGTTCGAGTTCCGGTCGTACCGTGGCCGCCTCGAACATTAGACGAAAACAGGTAAATGATTGCTCCTTCGCCAAATGTTTGCCACTTAAAAGTGGGAATCACAGGTCTTTTGGATGTGACCTTAAGGATGTATGTTACACCAGAGAAATGTAGTATCGATGAAAAGTGGAGGATATGTTCAAAAATATTTTGAAATTGAAAACTTTCAAATTTACTTTATTTGGTCAAAAAATGCAGTTTTAGTAGAAAGCAATGTAAAAAAAAAAAATTAAATTCGCTGCTTGTGAGATACTCAGTTTGGCGATGATTTGTGAAATAAGTAGGCAAATATTGCAGATATATATATTGTCATCCATGTTTTAAAAGACAGTCAGCCATTATGACAATATAGAGTACCTCCTTAAAACAGAAGTCTCTTATCACAGCAGGCATTGGCACGATAAATTGCCCTCTCTGCAACGGCCCTTAACGCCAAACAGGTCTAAATTTGTTGTAATTTACGAGTACCTACAATTGGTCATGTCTCGATATAAATGAAAAATTCTCGACGGGACGTAAAGCAAAATGCAAACAAACAATGAGTAGTGAGGCAGACAGACAGATGTATAAACAGACAGACAGTTGACCTTTCAATTCCACACTTTTATCTCCAAACTTCAGACATATTACAATCCAAACATCAGCAGTGTGCATTAGCGTCTTCTTCTGGGCAGGTTTGTTTTGGTAATGAGTTTCAAAGACTAAGCCCGGACTGTCATCTCTCTTAACAATGTCTACAATACATTTAGGTTTTTGGAAACGAATATCTGTCAGAAAAACTATTTACTTCTCCTCAATTGCTTGGGAAATAAGTTTCAGGTTTCCCGGGTCGGTTTGCGTGAGTCCGATGATAGCATACCCATTTCCGTTGAAAATAGCCTCATACATCCGGTTTGCTTTGAGCGGGAAATCCGAAAATGCAATTCCATGGGACTCAGAAAATTTCCATTTGAGTGTATTAATACCACCTGAGTGATTTTCATCCTTGACAATATTTTTGCCGTGTATTTTGGAAAACGTTGGATTTCGTCCCTGCAAATTTATAAAAGAATGTTGTACACATCAAAGCTCACCTTCATACCAATAATGATAATAATAATATAAGTACCCATAATATGAACAGCTTTGAAACTAACAGTTTCTTTGTTCTTTTAAGTCTAATTTGTAAAAAAGGAAAATTTCTGCTAATCTTAAGATTTTATGGAACTGAACACTGCATTGTGCTGGGGATGAACAATTTTGAATAATTGTAAACGTGATTCTCTATATCCAATAAGTTCATGATATGTTTTAAATCTACATGGAATGAAATGCACCTCGATGTAAGCATGAATCTATTATATGGGTGTTCATTGTAACCATGTTTCACTGTAGATAAAATGTGATTACACTACCAATCTAGTTACAGTAAACATATATCACTCCTTCCAGCTAGAGGTCCAGAGGTGGAACTTTTCTTCCAAGTTGATATGGTGTGTATGTGTCCGTCTTCGTTGTATTCTAGTTTTATCTTGTTTTAATAAAATCAAATTATCTTTAAGTGATGTTGCGCCCGAGGTGTATAAGACAGAGCGAAACATTAACAGTGGTCCTTACTTGTAGGAAAAGCTCATACATGTATATGTAATTTGCAAAGAACAAGGTACGATTGTATACATGAAAAGGCCCAAAAATTTTCTCTCTATAAAATGTGTCTGGAATTAACCTTAATAAGCGTTTTAAGAAAGTAAAATATATGCCAGGTATACTATGTCAACAAATTCAGAATGGTATTTCTAATTGGATAGCATTATGACATCATGAATAAGACATTTCCCGCCTTTTTTTCAAAATAAGCCTGAAAACTGTCAAATGTCATACAGATTATTGCTCAGGAAAAGATGTGCGCATTTGTCGAGCAAAATAAAAATGATATATATTGTGTATTATTTTAAGATAAAAAACATATTTGAATATGAAATTGCTCGATGCATGCGCTGTATGTTTTCTGAAAAGAAAACCACCTGAATTTGTGGATATTTTCATTGAAAATGGCATTTTTGCAATTTTATGCCAACTTCTAGTTCTCGTCATATGACATAAATCATTTTGCTGATCAAACTGAGCGGATTTTGGGTTTGCTAATCCATTCCTTATTTGAATGCCAGGGTTTGAGCTCCAAGTGAAATCATCGATATTTTGGGCCAGATGACTTTAGAAACTGTACCTACTTCTTTGATGGATTAGATTATAGAGGTAAAATTTGTTCTGCGGCATATAAAATATGCTTGTGTCTTTCTTTGGTGATAGATGCAAATTAAGGTAATACCAAACAAATAAGAAATTTTTTCCTCGTCTTTGATTTTCTGAAACTTCTCTTAAAAAGGAAATGTATTATCAAAATTTTGAAACAAATTAACAGAATGAAGAAAATGAAAAAGAAATTGATATATTTTAAAATACAGAAAATTCAACGTAGGATTTCTGATACTTTGGAATTTTTAGAAAATTTTATGAACAAAAAATGACACATTCAGCAAATGAAGTAATCATATTTGAACTTTAACCTTGAAATATGACCCTGACCTTCATTATACTGTAAGACTACTTATACATGTGTGCTAATATTAGGTCTGTACTAACTACAAATGTTACGCATTACTTTAGAGTAAAATCTCACAAAGCTGAGATAAATGCATTGAAGATTGGATGTCTCTCATATGCTTTTTTAGAATGTGCCAAATCCATGTCATGAATTATATTAGTTGTATAATGGATATTTCATTTATTAAATTAAGGAATTTGAGAAGATGTCATGGAAAATTTATTTCACAGGAGTTTGGTACTACCTTATATGTTACAGTAGTCGTTTGTGTTAATTATCATTTTAATTGTTTTGTTTCCAAAAACCCCCATCAAGTTATCCAGTGTAAATGAAACAACGTTTAGAAATACAATGTATTTGATAATGTCTAGTGATAGAATTGTTTACAGTTCTGGTATTTCTAACTTTTCAAATATGTCAAGGTATATCATAGAGACATGCACATTTACATGAAATTGATGTTGAAAAGAACAACTTGAACTACATACAAAATTCGAATACAATATAGAGAAGTTTACAAATTGACGTCTGAGTACAATACAGTGTTATGATATACACACATCAATATTACATGTACCCAGGTCAGAATGCTGATATTAGTCGAGGATGACAGGTCTGATACTAGTGTAGGGTTGACAGGAGGTGTGAAATTAGTTGAGGGAGGCAGAAGGTGTGATATTAATTGAGGGTTGACAGGAGGTGTGATACTAGTGTAGGATTGACAGGAGGTGTGATACTAGTGTAGGATTGACAGGAGGTGAGATAGTAGTGGAGGATTGACAGGAGGTGTTATACTAGTGGAGGATTGACAGGAAGTGCGATATTAGTGGAGGGTTGACATGAGGTGTGATGTTAATTGAGGGTTGACAGGAGGTGTGATACTAGTGTAGGATTGACAGGAGGTGAGATACTAGTGGATGATTGACAGGAGGTGTGATACTAGTGTAAGAGTGACAGGAAGTGTGATACTAGTGGATGGTTGACATGAGGTGTGATACTAGTGTAGGATTGACAGGGGGTGTGATACTAGTGGATGATTGACAGGAGGTGAGATGCTAGTGGAGGATTGACAGGAGGTGTGATACTAGTGTAGGATTGACAGGAGGTGTGATACTAGTGATTGATTGACAGGAGGTGTGATACTAGTGAAGGATTGACCGGAGGAGTGATACCAGTGGAGGATTGACAGGAGGTGTGATACTAGTGGAGGATTGACAGTAGGTGTGATATTAGTTGAGGGTTGACAGGAGGTGTTATACTAGTGGATGATTGACAGGTGTGATACTAGTGGAGGATTGGCAGGAGGTATTATACTAGTAGAGGATTGGCAGGAGGTATGATATTAGTGGAGGATTGACAGGTGTGATACTAGGGTAGGATTGACAGGAGGTGGGAAACTAGTGAAGGATTGAAAGGAGGAGTGATACTAGTGGAGGATTGACAGGAAGAGTTATACTAGTGGAGGATTGACAGGAGGAGTGATACTAGTGAAGGATTGAAAGGAGGAGTGATACTAGTGGAGGATTGACAGGAGGTGTGATACTAGTGGAGGATTGACAGGTGCGATAGTAGTGGAGGATTGACAGGGATTCTTATGCTATTGGAGGATTGACAGGAGGTTTGATACTAGTGGATGATTGACAGGGGGTGTGATACTAGTGAAGGATTGGCAGGAGGTATTATACTAGTAGAGGATTGGCAGGAGGTATGATATTAGTGGAGGATTGGCAGGTGTGCTACTAGGGTAGGATTGACAGGAAGTGTGGATCTAGTGGAGGATTGACAGGAGTTGTGATACTAGTGGAGGATTGGCAGGAAGAGTTATACTAGTTGAGGGTTGATAGGAGGTGTGATATTAGTTGAGGGTCGACAGGAGGTGTGATGGTACTGAAAGATTGACAGGAAGTGTGACACTAGTGGAGGATTGGCAGGAGGTAAGATACTAGTGAAGAATTGATAGGAGGTGTGATAGTAGTGGAGGAATCACAGAAGGTGTGATACTAGTTGAAGGTTGGTAGAAGGTGTGATACTAGTGGAGGGTTAATAGGAGGTGTGATACTAGTGGAGGATTGATAGGAGGTGTGATACTACTGGAGGATTGACAGGAAGTGTTATACTAGTGGAGGATTGACAGGGGATATGATACTAGTGGATGATTGACAGGAGGTATGATACTAGTGGATGATTGACAGGAGGTGTGATACTAGTGGAGGATTGACAGGAGGTGTGATACTAGTGGAGGGTTGACAGAAGGTGTGATACTAGCGGAGGGTTGACAGGAGGAGTAATATCAGTTGAGGGTTGACAGGAGGAGTGATACTAGTCGAGGATTTAAATTCACTCACAAAGCGGCATTTCTAATACTTCGTTATCCTAAAGAATATATTGCATTGGGGAGCATCTCAAAGTGATAAAAAAACAGATGATATGGGAAGATTTGATATTTGCTCTATCCAATGCGTTGAAATTGATTATTCATTCGCGAGGATTGCAATATATAGACATAATCATGTAGTTACACAGTGTATATAGCCCCCGAGTGTGTAGTTTAACAATGTAAGTCCCCTTGGTATAATTATTTACATGCTAGCATCGGTCTCCTCTGACGTACTTTTGAAGATTTGATAGTCCCTGCTATTCCATGTCACTATTTGCTTCGTATTATGCAATGTTTTCAAGGTCAAACGTGCATCCGAATTCAAAAGCATCAAAATATATGATGTACACATTAACTTCCCTACCAAGTTGACGTCACTCACGAAAAGAATGGAAACCTTGTACAGTCTTTTAGGGTATTTCGGGTCATTTGTTTTCCTGTTTTCTTTGGGCAGACTAAACTTTCTTTTCATTCCCATGCAGATCATATTTGATGTGATTTACAGCGGCCATAATCCAATAAAAGAACGCCCTGACTTGAATCACAACACACTCTGTTCCGCCATATCTACATGTAATTACATGATAAACTCTGTGTATAACAATGTTGCACACACACACACCCTAATATACATGTATCAGTCTACCTATCCAGGGGTCCAAACAAAGGTGGTCGGCAGTGGAATATTTCAAATTTTGTACAGAGAGAGAGGGGGGAGATGCCTCTCTCGTGTCAGCAAAACAGTTGAACTGTTATAACAGGGTATTTAGGTCGCCGGGGAAACCTTTAAAGGCCTCCAGCTCTACGATCCCAGTAACCACGGAACCTCCTCCCATAACGAGTACATATATGGGAAGATTTTGTGATTTGATACAAAACGCTGTTCTCATCTTACCTCTATGAACAAAACACCTCTCTAAGTTCCATCGGTGTTATAGTATTCTTGTTTCGCTTCAGGAAACCGAATTTCTTCCTGCTCTAAAAAAAACAAAAAAACCTATAGAAGTAAAAACTGAGTTTGAAGATTTTAAGTTTGTGTTTCGGTAATCGGATGACCTGCAAAATATATACATGTGCATTCAGGTGTAGGATCAAAATTTTAATTGTTTACATGCATGTCTGCAGTAAGAAAAGGATATGCGTCCATTCGGGTATTTTTCGAAAGTTTCTAAATGAGGTAAAACTTGTATGGTACCAATTTTGATGCACCAGAAGCGCATTTCGACAAATAATATCTCCTCAGTGATGCTCAACCGAAATTTTGAAATCCGAAATAGCAATAAACTTGTAGGAGCTATTTTAGGGGGAAACAGAGTGCCAAAAAATGGAGTCAAATTCGTGTAAGGATAAGAGCTATGCTTGAGGGAGATAATCCTTAATTTTGAAATGAATTTCTATTTTATCATAGTAATTAAATATACATCGGTATTGTCAAGCTAGAAACAAAGTACTTAGCTACTGGGCTGTAGATACCCTCGGAGTAGATACATGTAATTCGTGTATTTACAAACTTTTGTACAATGCGTCTATTTGATTTATTTATTGTTAGTAAGCAGTTGATATTCAATTTATTATACGTAATAATTCAATAGTAATATTTTTGCATGTAATGATTCTTAGTAATCATTCAATTTTTTCTCTCTCTGTTATGATTGTTAGTAAGCAGGTCTATATAGCATTTGATATTAACGTTTTACTATGAAATGGACGTTAATTGTCGATATGGGTATTTAATATGAATTTTTAGACATTTGATAATTTTCAGTGTCAATATATAGGCGTATATTTTTTTAATGTAACGATCAATAGTAAGCAGCTGATATTGTATTTGATATATATTGTTACTTGTTTAATTTTACTTTTCCCACTGTGTTAGTGCGGTGTATCTTACCCCCTTCTTATCCCTGCTTCTCCTGTATGTATAGGTGTTTTCATTCATATGGTCCTTGTATATCTGTGCATTGTGTGTGATGTCAATATACACGTGTGTGTTCTTGTTTTTATTCTAAAATGTGTTATTTATTCTATGACTGTGCGTGTCTATATACAATTTTCCTATGTGTTTTATGTTATATATACAAATGTACATGTAATATAGTCAGTTAAAGAGCGTGTTAGCTCATGTTACTTGTTTACTGTAAATAATTCCGACTTTAAATAAAAATTACTTATTTAGGATCAAAAACCGTACGAACTTGTGTGCATTACGTTTATGATTAATCGTAATAAAATATTCTAAAAACTGTAATGGTGAAACCCATTTCCCTCTTGATACGAATAATCACAGGTGATGTTGCGCTTATGAAGGTGTAGTGTATCTTTCAATCTGATTAAAACCAGACTCCAATCTAGCTCCCACTTTTTTCTATGTTCGCTCTTCAACGAGCACACATAGAAAAACTGGGGAGCGAGGCTGCATTTAAAATTATAAACTGACCGTAAATACATGATGCGACAGCGAACGACAGTATCAATGAATTCAGTGTATGTACCCCGTCATGAACGCTTTGAATAAGATCATTTTGACTTGTTGGTAATCTTTTTATTTCAAACAATTGAGCATTAAAACGTTATTCTAAAATGCAAAATACCATTTCGATAAAATTATTAACACAAAAATTTGAAAATGGCTCTTATCCTTAGACGAATTTGACTCCACTTTTTTGACCCCCTGTTTTTCCCTATAATATCTTTAAACGTTCATTCTTATTTCGGATTTCAAACATATCGGTTGAGCATCACTGAATATACATTATTTGTCGAATTGCGCATCTGGTGCATCAAAATTGGTACCGTATAAGTTTTACATCTAGATTGCATTTTCTGTACAATACAATGATTTGGATGCAACGCTTTATGATTTACTTTGTAGAAGCAGCTATTTGTCTTTTAATATTTAAGGATACTTTTGAAATAAGGCAGTAATAGCTCAAAATATTCTTTGTATCAATCACATCTTTTACATCATTAACACATTTGAAAAACTAAGTCATACAAGGTCTTAATGCTTCTGTCAACAGATTCGTATAAAGAGTTTCCTTTATCTAAATTTCAAAAATCTATCACACAAAGAGAGATAAATATTGATAATGCTTTAAACACATCTCTCCAAAACACATTGTCAACATTATCTACATATTTATTGAAATTTTCTGTAGATAAATAAAAATAAAATCAATATGTTTAAGCTGATCAATCTCACAACTCCCATAAGGAATACAAAATTAATTAAAAGCTGGACACACACGGACTCTGTATATCCTCATTTGACGTCAACATGAAGTCAACAATTTCATGCATATGCAGATTGAAATTAACAACCCCATGCATATGCAGGTGGAAATAAAAACAACATGCATGAGATATGTACATGGTATAGGACACAATCAAATGTCCGCCTGTTTCGTCCTCTCCCGTCGGTCAGAATGCGATGAAAGACCCCGGGGTGGTACTATTGATGGGTTGTCCGCACAGTTTCAGATACTAAAACAAACGAACGCAAACACACGCAACTTTCCGTTCAATTCTGTCGTAGAAATAACATATCAAATTGAATGACTTATTACTGGATCAATTCGTCGATCTATTGATTAATTGTGTTTAACGTCCCAGCAAGAAAAGTCCATACAAGACACCAACATGAAATCAGTTCAATGCAATGAAGTGAGAATTGTTTATCGTGTCAAATCCTAATGAGACACAGTATTAAAATAAATCCAGGGATTTCAATTTCAACGATCAAGATCAACCGTAACAGCAAATAAATCTTTACGCTCGGTTCACCGTCATCTTTTCGGTTACGGAAAAGGACGGGCGAGACCTGACTTGACCGAGGTCTTTCGCGACAGGAAACCGAGCATACGACACGAGGTGAGCACTGTATGTAGCTAGTGAGGATGACGAAATTCGTAGATTACGAACATGTTAACCTCACTGAGGCAGAAAATGTTCTTGATTGCTTCTAATGAAGGCTTGTTTTATGTTTTCTAATTGCTCGGGCGTGTAGTTTTCTATTGATAGAAAGCGGAAAAGAGTCCTGTTGGCTTCGATTGGTTGACGTTTGTATTCTTCACGAATCACTGTGTATTGTTCAAGATGTAGTATTTCGTATTGAAACAAATGGTCGCAAAGTGGAAAAACGAACACGCTCTGAATGAAATCGGCACAAATTGTTCGTAGGTGTCTGCAAAAGGAATCCATTGCATAGCGTCGTGGTTTCTCATGTGATGGAGATTTGAAATAGTTCTGTATCATTTCAATACTTTCTATATTCTTTTGAAGAACCACCTGTAGATCTGTCATTAATGTACGTCGTTCAAGATGTTGTTTCTCAGCTGTTCGTGCCATCTTCACCAGCATTTCGTAGATTATCGTCAACATGGGTGTGTTATCAGATTCCTGAGGGTCCTGATCCGTCTTCTCCTGTCTCCAGCTGTCGTTCGTTCCTAGGGTGGCTGATACTGGTATTAAATAATCATCCTCCGTTGCTTCACGCTCGTGATCCACATCCGAGACCACGAAATTTGCGTACTCTGTTAGATCTTCTGTTATATTATTTATTGTTCTAACATCTTCTGCAGTGAACTTACCATCTGACAACTTTTGGTCGAGATGACGCAGAGAATCAACATGATAAAACGAGACATACGGTTTATTTTCAACGGAAGGTCCGGGATTTTCAATTCCCTCCGTTTTGTGAGTACAAACTGAAATTCCAAAGGTTTCTAAGCAGATGCGAACTATTTCGAAACACACATACAGTGGTTTTCTCGGGTTGACATTTGACCTGGACAGATCCCTAACGAATAGGCAAACGTCTTTCCATATGTGAAAACGTCCTCGCTTAGTTACACATATATAAATATCCCCAATACAATTGTCTCGTTCAAGTTTGTGAACAACATTCAGGGAAAATTGCAAATCATCGGACGAAATTGCAGTAGTGTTAGAAATGCCAATCCGCAAGTGATATTGTCGTGGTTTTTTGTTGTCGTCCACGTGGCGAGCTTGGACGTGGATGCTCTGTCCCTTCGCTATGGCGTCCCCTATGAATGCATAAGCCAAAGGATAGGGCACAGTAAGAGATATTTTATATCGTTCTCTGGTGAGTGTAATATTCTTGTCATGTTTCTTATGGAATCGGAGAGCTGCTTGGTTTTCTTTGTCTGAAATTAGAATAAAATACTGCTAAATACCCTATGTATACTTATTTTTAGCGAAATTCAACTTTAAGTTGTTTTGGGAAGAGCGCTAATATGTTAATATAGATGCGCTATATGGAATGCTTTATTATGAAAGGTTCTTATACATAGAAAAAGCGCTAACTCATGATAGGGGTCTAACTATATACAAAATCCCAAATACACTACAATAAGTGCACATACAGTATAAACTTAGCATATATATCTTTCACTTTAGATGTACATGTATTTCGAAAGGGAGAATGTCACCAAAACATAAATAGATAGGAGATATTTTCTGTATCTCTAAATCATTTTAAACGTTTATTGTATGGTTGGCTGTTCGTTGTTTAACCTCCAGCACGAGAATGTTTCACTCATATGGATACACTACCAAATCCGGTGAAGGGCTGTAAAATCTGGCCCTATGCTCGGCGCTTACAGCCTTTGAGCAGGGCGAGGTTTATTTTCATCGTACCACACCTGCTGTGACACGGGACCTCAGTTCTTGCGGTCTCATCCGAAGGACCGCCCCCATTTAGTCGCTTCTTACGACAAGCAAGGGTACTGATGACCTATTCTAATCCGGATCCCCACGGGACTTTATTGTAAAGAAAGCGTTAGGTTTGAAGCGTACGTCTTTATAAGGGTTTGTAAACCTAAGAATGAATGAATGTTGTTCGAAAACACATGGTCCCTAATTACAGAGTTCTGAAAATATCATTGAAAACCCTTACTACATCATATGAATTAAGGTCTACAGCAGTAAGTGGCGACCGCTCACTGTAGATCAGTGGTAGAGCGTTAACCTCGTAAACAGAGGCTCGTGAGTTTGAACTCCGGTCGTGCCGTGGCTGCGTCGAACATTAGACGTAAACATAGGTATTAAGTGACTGCTTCTTCGTCAAATGCTTGGCATTTAGAAGTGAGAATCACTGGTCTTTTTTATGTGACCTTAAAAACAGAAGTCGCGTGTCACGGCAGACGTTGACACGATCAAGAATCCTCTCTGAACGGTCCTGAGCTCCACGCATAGGTCTAAATTTGTTGTACTCTACCTACAACACGTCTCAATATGAATGAATAATTCTCGACGGGATGTAAGAGAAAAAGCAAACAAACAATGCTTAGCCAGACAGACAGACATTTGACCTTTCAATTCCGCACTTATATCTCCAAACTTCAGATATATCACGATCCAAACATCAGCGGTATGCACTAGCGTCTTCTTCTGGGTAGTACCCTTTTGATAATGAGTCTCAAAGACGAAGCCCGTACTGTCATCTCTCTTAACAATGTCTACAATACATGTACGTTTGTGGAAACGAATATCGGTCAAAAAAAGTATCTGATCTTTCTCAATTGCTTGGGGAAAAGTTTTCAAGTTTTCCGGATCGGTTTGCGTGAGTCCGATGCTAGCATGCCCACTTCCATTGAAGATAGCCTCATACTTCCGGTTTTCTTTGAGTGGGAAATCCGAAAATGCTATTCCTTGGGACTCGGAAAATTTCCATTTGAGTGTATTAATACCCCTTGGGTGATTTTTATCCTTGTCAATATTTTTGCCGTGCATTTTGGAAAACGTTGGATTTCGTCCCTGCAATATAAAGAAGAATGTTGTACACATCAAAGCTCACCTTCATACCAATAATGATAATAATAATATAAGTACCCATAATATGAACAGCTTTGATATTAACAGTTTCTTTCTTCTTTTAAGCATTAATTTGTAAAACATAAAAATGTAATTTCTGTAAATCTTAATAAGATTTTATGAAACTGAACACTGCATTGTGCTGGAGATGAAGAATATTGAGTCATTGTAAACGTGATTCGTTATATCCAATAAGTTATGATATGTTTTAAATCTACATGGAATGAAATTCACCTGGATGTAAGCATGGATTCATTATATGGGTGTTCATTGTAACCTTGTTTCACTGTAGATAACATGTGATTACACTACCAATCTAGTTACAGTAAACATACATCATTTCATCCAGCTAGAGGCCCAGAGGTGGTACTTTCCTTCCAGGTTGATATGGTGTGTATGTTTGCGTCTTCGTTGTATTCTAGTTTTATCTTGTATTAATTCAATTAAATTATCTTTAAGTGATGTTGCACCCGAGGTGTATAAGACGGAGCGAAACATTAACAGAGGTCCTTACTTGTAGGAAAAGCTCATACATGTGTATGTAATTTGCATATTTCATTGATTATATCATAGATGTGAAATTTTTACAACGGCATATAAAATATGCTTGTGTCTTTCTTTGGTAATACATGCAGATTAAGGTAGTACCAAAGAGATAAGAATTTTTTTCCTCATCTTTGATTTTCTGAAACTTCTCTTAAAAAGGAAATGTGTTATCAAAATTTTGAAACAAATTTACAAAATGAACAAAATGATAAAGAAATTGATATATTTTAAAATAAAGAAAATTCAACGTAGGATTTCTGATATTTTGAAATTTTTTGAAAATTTTATTAACAAAAAATGACACATTCAGCAAATGAAGTCATCATATTTGAACTTTAACCTTGAAACATGACCCTGACCTTCATTATACTGTAAGACTACTTATACACGTGTGCTAATATTAGGTCTATACTAACTACAAAAGTTACGCGTTACTTTAAAGTAAAATCTCACAAAGCTGAGATAAATGCATTGAAGATTTAAACTCCCAGACCTCCAATATATTGGATCTCTCTCATGTTTTTCTTTTAGAATGTGCCAAATACATGTCATGAATTATATTAGTTGTATAATGGATATTTTATTTATCAAATTAATGAATTTGAGAATTTGAGAAGATGTAAGTGAAGATTTATGTCACAGGAGTTTGGTTCTACCTTAAATGTTACAGAAGTCTTTTGGGTTAATTACCATTTTAATTGTTTTGTTTCCAAAAACCCTCCATCAAGTTATCCAGTGTAAATGAAACAACGTTTAGAAATACAATGTAAAGACATTAATAATTTGATAGAATTGTTTACAGTTCTGATATTTCTCTCTTTTCAAATATATGGCACGATATCCAGATATCAATGCAAATTGAAGTTAATATAACTTCCAAACATATAAATTTCTTAATTTGAAAAGTGATGAGAGCAACCTTATCGTGACTTGTAAAATGCCTAATTTTTGCTTTGAATATGCAAGATGCGGCGATTTTGGCATATACAAAGTTGAATCTAGCCTGAAAAACTTGGGTTTTTTTTTTAAGCCACAACTTGCTCCACTAACTTTCCTTTTGCACTGAAGTTCACATGTCACATAAATCAAACGTCTGTCACTCAAAAACCTCGGGGTGTCGTGCCAATGATGAACTTTGTATGTACGGAAAACCTGTTTATGCAAATGAATCCATTGTGAAAGTAACTATACGTGCAGATTAGGGGCGATATCAAGATCACAATATAATATGGATATTACTTTAGCATGTATGTTATATAAAGAAGAAATTGAAACTATTTCCATATCAAAGAGAATTAATATAACCCAGTTGACAGAAACTTTTACACGATTGCGGTTTATCGTTTGACAGCGGTGGTAAATAACGAAAAAATATTTTTACATTTCCAACCCCAAAAGGAATGTAGATATGTACGTCATGACCTTCATCAATGACGTATTTTTCATTGTGACGTCATGTAATGTGCCAGTGCGGTAAAGCACATTTTTACAGCACTGGTATTTATGGGGAAAGCCTTAACTAAGCCGCGGAGGTGTGATATTAGTGGAGGGTTGACAGGAGGTGTGGTATTAGTGGAGGGTTAACAGGAGGTGTGGTATTAGTGGAGGGTTGACAGGAGGAGTGATACTAGTTGAGGGTTGATAGGAGGAGTGATACTAGTGGAGGGTTGACAGAAGGTGTGATACTAGCGGAGGGTTGACAGGAAGAGTGATATCAGTTGAGAGTGGAAAGGAGGAGTGATACTAGTCGAGGATTTAAATTCACTCACAAAGCGGCATTTCCAATACTTCGTGATCCTAAAGAATATATTGCATTGGGGAGCATCTCAAAGTGATAGAAAAAACAGATGGTATGGGAAGATTTGATATTTGCTCTATCCAATACGTTGAAATTGATTATTCATTCGCGAGGATTGCAATATATAGACATAATTATGTAGTTACACAGTGTATATAGCCCCCGAGTGTGTAGTTTAACAATGTAAGTCCCCTTGGTATGATTATTTACATGATAGCATCGGTCTCTTCTGACGTACTTTTGAAGATTTGATAGTCCCTGTTATTCCATGTCACTATTTGCTTCGTATTATGCAATGTTTTCAAAGGTCAAACGTGCATCCGAATTCAAAAGCATCAAAATATATGACGTACACATTAACTTCCCTACCAAGTTGACGTCACTCACGAAAAGAATGGAAACCTTGTACAGTCTTTTAGGGTATTTCGGGTCACCACGATTTCGGGAGCCATCAGGTTTATTCAGTAACAGTTCGCGCTAAACGTGAAAAAAAGGAAGAGGTTGCTACAGTCACGTCCAGCATAATATGTTCCATATATTGACATAATTAACAAGTGAAATTCTAAAATTAAACAACATAATTCACAAGTTGATTAACTGACATGTTATTCCCGATCGGAGAATTTTGCGAGTCAAAAATGGAGACAATATTATTTTCGTCGATGTTGTAAATGTTACGTTTACCAAAACGATACATGTTATATACTGCTAGAAAAGTAATTGTATACACTTTTCAATGTAACTTTACTTTTTTATTACCACAAAATCTTAGGAGTTATATGCATCTTTCTGAACCTCTCTGATTTATTGTATTTGGGGTCATGTGCGTTTTGAAAGATACATCTTCTTCGTGTCGGTGATGTGCCACATGTCCGTGTTTACAATGTAATTTTTCATTCTTATATTTAGAAAATGTATTATCATTATTTACGACTGTAAATTTGATGTATTATAATTAAGTTTTAGCTGTTTGACATAACGTCATGAGGTGGTAAACAAATGATTTTATATGAATTGAAGGAATAGGCAGATTATGAACAATAAATAATACTGTATATGAATTAATTTGTAGAATAATGGGAAGAATTAAGAACCTAAAAAATTATGGACACCTCAATAGTCCCGCCCAAAAGGTGGCAGGAAAAATAATTAGGAAGTAAAAGTCTCCACGCAAGACAGCTAGAAAAGCGTTGTACCAGGTATTTAATAAACAATTGTCAATTAGAAAAGCTGCAAAGGAACATAATGTAATATTTCATACCCGTCATTGCAATGAAGAATAAGTGGATTGGAAGACATAGAGAAAAAAGAGATCCAGTTACTATTTTCAATAAATTTGAAGAAGAGACAATAGCAAGATAGCTGTCTGGAATGGCACAACGTGAGATGGGCCTTCGATCAACTGAGTTATTAGATTTTGCTGAAAAGCTTAAAAAAATGACAAGAGAATAAAAAAAATCAAAGGTGGTCGACCAAGTTGGTACTGGTATTATGCATTTATGAGACGCAACAAGCACATTATACAAAAACGGATAGAAACATCTCTGGAAATTTCCAGAGCGAATTGGACAAAAGACGAAGTGGATGATTGGTTCCATAAATACAGAATGTTTATTTCAGACAACCACTTGATGGACAAACCAGAAAAAGTGTGTAATGCTGGATTGACAATGGGTTCCAAATCTGGTCAGGTCATAGGCTCTCCCAAAAACATCAAAAGGAAACAATCCCACATGTAACTGGCAGGAAAGGCAACGAGCGGGCCACTGTTCTGTACTGTTATGCAGAGGTCACTATGCTTCCTCCTTTCTTTCTTTTTCTTTTTTACAAAACCAAAGCCAACATCTTACCATTTGCTAGCAGGTTCGCACAGAAATGCTCGAGCAGAATTCACAGATAAGGGATGGATGGATGCGGAGACTTTTAGAAAATTCATTCAACATTTGCATACACATGTTGTTAAAGAAAGACTTATAGTGTTGCTGATAGATAGTGTTGGAAGCCATGTTGGTATAGAAACTTTTTCTGCTGCCAAAGAATTAGGAATTGAAAGATATCGATAGGTCAGAAATGCTACTCACCTCATGCAACCACTTGATGTTGGAGTTTCCGGCACCTTGAAAAAAGTTGGTACAAACACTCAAATTATGTGATATAGAAGGTCTTACCTGTTGATATGTTCCAAGAGGTTTGTCAAGTGTTTCATGATATTTGATGAATGATGAAAGAGATCTTACTGCAACTGTTACTGGTGAACCTATGGTGGAATGAGGGGGAGGTGTAGTTACACCCTGTAAATACAAAGTATGTCCCAAAACATGCATGCTGCATTGACTGTTATTCAACAGTATATTGAAAATATGCCTGAAAAGTCAGTTATTAATATCACTTTATCATAACTTGTACACTGTATCATAACTGAGGCCATATCAATCTGTATGTTTTATCTAGATTGTTTGTATGCTTGTTTGACATGTATATGGAAAAAGTAATTTTCTAGAAGAGAAATTTATCTTTAGATGTTTAAAATACGACCATGTGTTACATTCAATTTTTTTTAAAGTATCATATACAACCTATCATTGGGTCAAGGATCCGGGCTAAAATATGTCATCAGTACCCCCTTACTTGTCGTAGGAAGCGACTAAATGGGGGGGTCCTTCAGATGAGACCGCAAAAACCGAGGCCCCGTGTCACAACAGGTGTGGCACGATAAAGATCCCTCCCTGCTCAAAGGCCATAAACGCCGAGCATAGGACTAAATTTTGCAGCCCTTCACCGGCAGTGGTGACGTCTCCATATGAGTGAAATATTCTCGAGAGGGACGTAAAACAATATTCAATCAATCAATCAATCAAATGCTGTCTGGCATGTTTCATACCGATGGTTAAGCCGTTCTTGGCACTCTGATTTTGACTTCGGATAACTCCATTTATCTGATCAGAATATAGGGCTCACGGCTGGTGTGACCGGTGGACAGGGGATGCTTACCCCTCCTAGGCACCTGATGCCACCTCTGGTGTGTCCAGGGGCCCGTGCTTGCCCAACCATCTATTTTGTATTGCTTGTAGGAGTTATGAGATTGATCACTGTTCGTTATCTTCACCTTTCATATACTAAGTATAATATACTTTGTTCCTGGTTTTATTTTCGAAGCTGAACATATTCATTAAAAACAACACACACACACACACACACACACACACACACACACACACACACACACATATATATATATATATATATATATATATATATATATATATGAGAGAGAGAGAGAGAGAGAGAGAGAGAGAGAGAGAGAGAGAGAGAGAGAGAGAGAGCGAGAGAGAGAGAGAGACTGTTAGATCTTTTAAACATTTCATTTTGGAGGGTGGTGCATGTTTTAGCTGATGCGATAGAACACATTTATGATGTCATTGGTGAGAAAAGGGAGAGGGATCCCATGTTTATTTTATATAAGTCCAAATAGGACAAAGCCATCAATTTTGTTTTCACTTTATTTTGAATATTTTTGTCTTAGTCCAAATAGGGCAAAGTGCCATTTTTTTTTCACTTTATTTTTCAATAGTTTTGTTTTAAAGGCTTTTACATTCTAGTCACTTTTTTTTTAATACACAGGTGTTGTATTTTGTTGTATTTTGTTATCATTTATTTCATATTGCCTTTTAATGTTATTTTGAAAAATATCTAGTCATTGATTCAAATAAATACATAAAATGACTTTCTTTAATGAATGAATTTATTTCTGTGAAATTGCGAGAGGCGTCATTTTTTTTTTAAATTGCAGGTGATATTTTTTCTCCATCTGCTAAATACGCGCCCGCAATACATACATTACATCGCGTGTGTACATCAACTTTAAACGTAAGCCATTTGTCTAGTAAAAATGCATTTCTGACAAAATGAAAGATATATTATTGTAATTTTAATTAATGTTGGTCACAAAACGATATCAACACGCCATTTATTTAGGTTTGATATACATTTACGAAGTGACCCGCAATATCCCAAATTGGTTGTCCAAATAAATCTCCCACGAGGTTAGTTTTATGGAACTTGGAAGGTAAACACAATTCGATTCGTAGATTTTTCACTCAGGTAATCTTGTTCCCAGTAATACCCAAAAACCAATAATAACCTTATTAGTTTTGATGCGAAGAATGTAAAAGGTGATCCAAAATACCATAAATGGCTGTATCTTGTAGAGGACATTTAGCAAGCAATCACCAATTATTTCAAATGGAAGGTGAAGATAACGAACAGTGATCAATCTCATAACTCCTATAAGCAATGGAGGAGTAAGCATCCCCTGTCGACCGGTCACATCCGCCGTGAGCCCTATATCCTGATTAGGTAAACGGAGTTATCCGTAGTCAAAATCAATGTGTCAAGAACTGCTTAACAATCGGTATGAAACATGTCAGACAGCATTTGACCTAATGATAAGTTGTATTGACGAACTAGATCGTTATAACGACAATAGAATTTGCGAAATGCTGACTTCAATCGAAACTGATGAAACCCCTGTATCATCAACTTTGTCAGTAGCTTACCTCGATTTAAAAACTGACTATACGCAGAACAAGCTCTTGCGTATGGAATCAGTTGAGAGATATAAACACCATATGCAGGTGATAATGGAATATTGCTACATAAATATGGAAGTTGACGATGGAGAAGCTGAAATAATCCCGTTTGTCATACAGTTGAGTTGTTAGTTTGCCGTTAATGTCTACTTTCAATAAAATAGCTAAGTATGAAGCAAAGTGGACGACTCTGTGGTGTCTTTTATTTCGAGCTCAAAGGGATATATCGAATCGACATATGAATGAAAGTTATCATGACACGGTTACACACACACACACACACACACACACACAACACAAACACAAAACAGGCTACCTGCTATTGTTTACATGTAGTTAATCGTGGATTTTATAATACATATAATGAACTGAGCAAATTCCTTAAACCCACGTGTTCGTATAGCTGCACATGTGACATTTGTAAGCAGTGAAACAAAAATTTACACACATTCAGTTATCATTATTGTGTACTTCTAATCATTCATTGCACTTTTTCTTGCATAGTATTATGTAATGAAATTATAGGAACTTCCGGTGACGTGTAACTATGATGATGACACTGTCTTGAAGCAACTGATATCAATTTTTTTTTTAAAAGAGCATTTGTCATGATAGGAATGGGGATATTTGATACTAGAAAAGATCCCAATGGTTAATGCGGGAAAATCTTATTGATGTCCATTCTTTTGAAGGGGAATGTTATATTTGGGAATAAATCTATGTTGTAACCCTAATACTTTAGTGTCCGTAAATGTTTGTGATTGAGAAATAACAAGATAGTTTTCAAAGTGAAATTCGAACTCACTAGCACTGGAGTTTCTGTATTCTCAGGAGCTATCGGTATGTCTGTTGTTTCCGCTTTTGTATTCTCAGGCGCTATCGGTATGTCTGTTGTTTCCGCTTTTGTATTCTCAGGAGCTATCAGTATGTCTGTTGTTTCTGCTTAAAAACATTTAAAAACACATCTTTTTAGACTTGCATACTATTAGTATTATAGGTGGTTAAATCTTTATGGGGGTTTTTTACCATCATTCTTGTATCTTTATTTCAGCTATTGTACTTTTACCAAATCTTGATTCAGATCCCTCTACAGCAACTAGCTTACTAGTGAATTCCATGAGGAAATGCACGCATTTTCACTTCAGAATCTATGAGTAGTAATTACGATCAGTGCAATACTCAAAGTAACATTAATGACAGTTTAGCTAATTCAGAGTTCCCTAGCTCTAATGATGTCATTCTTCAACAAACAGATATCGAAAGGTTAGACAGGTGTCTACAAAATCTTCCGAAGGACATGTATATAGCTAAACTGTTAGATACAAGCTCATATAATGAGGACATGATATGTTGGTACCGGAACGTTCTTTGTTCTCGAGCAAGATCATATAATGATTGTCCGAAAGGTAACCTCCTAAATAGGAAATCAACCAAAAGTGCTTCAAGTACTCAGAGATATGCAGGAGATTGTTATGTTTTACATATGTTTATTCAGGGTGACAAGACAGGTATTGAACATGTGTTTGACAAACAAAAGATGAAGACGACAGACATGTCAAAAGTCGATATCATAGAGTTAAGAATCGTTGTACAATCATTATTACAACGAGTGAATGATTTAGAAACTTCTATATCAGCGAAAGACAAAACTATTGACAATATGAAATCAAAATTTGAAAGTCTTCAATCGAAACATGACCAATTTCAGTCTCGGTACGAAGGATTAAAAGCTGAGGCCACTTCAAAGTTTTCGAAATACGATTCTTTCCAAAAACTTCACTCCGACAGAATCAAACAAATAGTATCAGATATCGAGAACTTTCAAGATCATCAAGAAAACATGAACAATGACATTAACAAAATCTCCAAAATCTGTGCTAGTGTAAATAAACAAAAAACACCAGTCAAATCGTATGCGAGTGCTGTCATGCCTAAAAATCAAACGGAAATTAACACGGAATCTCTCAATGCTACTTGTCATGATTCAACAAACTCATCAAACACACTCAACAAAACCATCCAAGAGAAAATAAACTTAATCCGAAATCAGACTGATAAATCCGAGAGGGATTCAACCATCGATTTAGTTGAACAAGTTTCCCTGCCGGGTGCCCCGCCAGACGAAGCACAGGTAAAATCGTCACGGTCTAGGAAGGATACACTACCCGAACACACACATGACATTCGAATGGAAACAGGAGACAAAACCAATAAATTGTTTAGGTCAGTACAATACAATGGACAAGCCTGTGCTATAACCGTAGATGACCACGCAAAAACAGCTAATCAAAACACAAAAGAAAAAGACCTATAATATCAAAAACTACATATAAATACATCTAGATGTATTTATATGTAGTTTTTTTTTTATTATGCTTTGTTGATATTGGCCACATTATGTAATTCTTTTCGTTTGTCCTGAAGAAGGGACGGGTCGTCCCGAAAATGTTCGTGTCGTTGGTCAATTTAGTGCTTTGTATATATATATATATATATATATATATATATATATATATATATATTGAAAGAAATCGAATAAACAGTACACAAAGTTTGAAAGAAATGGAATAAATACGGACACTGAGTTTTTAAAATCACAATAATTTGGATATTTAATATATATATATATATATATATCACATAATCCTAATAGCCATGAATAAAAACAAATCTTAAGAGGTATAATTTAAATTTTCTCAAATATCAATTCAAATATTATCAATCAAAAGAAAAAAATCTTGTATTAGTATTCATTTCAAAGCTTACCTTCATTCATAATATCTGTAATAGAAATGTATATTTCTTCCTTCATCAGGCCGACTATAGAAAGAAGATCTCCATCAACAAATATACCGTTCAATCTCTGACCAAAAATTCCCTTCTTTACATCGTCCAGAAACCTAGTGTATCCGCTCTCTGTTCCAAAAGTCAATTCCAACAGGACACTTCCGGTCTTACACAGAACGCTATCCACATCGTACTTTGTTCTGAGTTCGAACAAAAAATCAACAAATCTTTTCAGAACAGTGATTTGTTTATCTGGGTGTATTTTTGCAAACCAGAAAATTTTCTTCTTCATATTTTCAAGTAAGTGAAAAGCAGATTCTTTGTCTTCCTCACATGAAACTCCCTGGATATATTGTTCTAATTTATTCTGTACATCATATATATCTTCTTCTGTCGATCTTTCATTGATAACCTCAACCATCGCGTTTAAAGTTTCCTTTATCATTTCTGTACATGTATCCACATCTTTTTGCTTTGACGATTCCTTCGCCTTTTGATGAATTCTCAAGCGTTTGAGACGATTTCCTGAAACTAAATTATAAAGTATCAATATTGCTGTGTTACTAAGATCAGGGGATACACAGAAAAAACAGATTATGTATTATAGGGAGTGTTCACGATGCAAACACAAAACAACAGCTCAAAGGGACATTTTTGGAGATATTTCAATCTTATCACAGTATTGAATTCGATTTCCATAGAATATGAAGATCCAGCTTTGGCTAAAATGCAAGAATATGAAATCATTTAATTTTACATGTTACACGCTTTTTTATTGCTTGAAAAATTATTGGAATATCGTATCCAACGAAACAAAAAAAAAAAATGGCCGGAACTACTTTTTGGAATGTTGGGGATTCCTCTGGATAATTGGTATTTATATATAGATTAGGGAATCCTGAAAAGAAAAATTTAACAGTTCTATCGATCTATATAAATTTATTAAACAAAAACAAACAAATATCAAATATAGTCATAATTGATTATGCAAAATCAAATTAACATGGACATTTAAGGACCCCTTTCCCCACAAAAAAAAACCACACACATATACGTCTGTTTCTGCAATTCCGGGCTGAGATTTAAATGTATTCAACCGGGGATGACAATAGTCCAGTTAGCACCTTGCGACAACTTCCTTCATGTCACAAACCCAAATACCAGATACACCGCACACTCACTCAGAAATACTGCAATATCGTAGCCCTTAACGACTATGGTTTCGAACTCGGGCACAGTATGTTTATGAGTGGGCACCGAAACGAGTCTATCGTACAACGTTACAACAGTTGTGACGCCTTAGAAATTCACTGATAAAACTCGGAAAACCCTCTATAACACTCACTTGTCCACCTGGAAGCCTTAACAACCCTCGGGATAACCCTACCTGGCATCCCACATCATGATTATGCACGTGTCCCACGCTTTCCGTTAGTACCGACATCGAACTTTGCACTTAATTCCAGTTCTACGCAACAACATTCCTGCTATGTTCTCTCAACAGGACATCTCTAACTCATCCTTTTAAAATTGCATTCCATATTTGTGTAGCAATATTCCATTATCACCTGCATATGGTGTTTATATATCTCAACTGATTCGATATGCAAGAGCTTGTTCTGCGTATAGTCAGTTTTTAAATCGATGTAAACTACTGACAACCAAGTTGATGGTACAGGGATTTCAACAGTTTCGATTGAAGTCAGCATTTCGCAAATTATATGGTCGTTATAACGATCTAGTTCGTCAATACAACCTATCATTAGGTCAAATGCTGTCTGACATGTTTCATACCGATTGTTAAGCCGTTCTTGACACACTGATTTTGACTGCGGATAACTCCGTTTACCTGATCAGGATATAGGGCTCACGGCGGGTGTGACCGGTCAACAGGGGATGCTTACTCCTCCTAGGCACCTGATCCCACCTCTGGTGTGTCCAGGGGTCCGTGTTTGCCCAACTATCTATTTCATATTGCTTATAGGAGTTATGAGATTGATACATGTTCGTTATCTTCACCTTGCATTCTTCAATCCACAACAAACCCGTTTGATCAACAGTAAACAATCGTTCGTGGAAGTCACCATTAGGACTAACGGATTTAGGTTTTTTTAAGTTGTGTATTCAGAAATGACCACGCCCATCTCGAAATGACATAGTATGTTGTCCAACATGAAATGACATAGTATGTTGTCCAACATGAAATGACATAGTATGTTGTCCAACATGAAATGACATAGTATGTTGTCCAACATGAAATGACATAGTATGTTGTCCAACATGAAATGACATAGTATGTTGTCCAACATGAAATGACATAGTATGTTGTCCAACATGAAATGACATAGTATGTAGTCCAACATGAAATGACATAGTATGTTGTCCAACATGAAATGACATAGTATGTTGTCCAACATGAAGTGACATAGTATGTAGTCCAACATGAAATGACATAGTATGTTGTCCAACATGAAATGACATAGTATGTAGTCCAACATGAAATGACATAGTATGTTGTCCAACATGAAATGACATAGTATGTTGTCCAACATGAAATGACATAGTATGTAGTCCAACATGAAATGACATAGTATGTTGTCCAACATGAAATGACATAGTATGTTGTCCAACATGAAATGACATAGTATGTTGTCCAACAATAATTCGTTACCTCAACTCAAATCAAATAATATTTATCATATAAACTCAATGTTTTAAAATATTAGATAATAAGGAATGAATTTCTTATTTTTTCGTTGGATGGAGATATACCACGAACAAAAAAAGACGGAAAACTTTTGCATCATGCGCTACGCGCAATGATGCAGTTTTCCGTTTTGTTTTCGTTGTATACCTCTATCCAACGAAAAAAATAATAAATCCATTCCTTAACGAACCCAAGTATGTTAGGTATTACAATTGCATTCGTAAAATCATCTTTTTTTTCAATACGGAGATATCATATAATTATCTTACATAAAGAACATTTAATTTTGAGCTCCAAGTGACTTCCTAATAATCAAGTTTTAGTTACTGTATACGATATCAATCAATGTAACATAACTAATACACTTAATCAATCAAGAATTGTTCTTAAATTCATTTGAATTAAAGATGTTGTTCATTCAACACATGTGCGAAACAATTCAATCATGCATTAAAAAGATTCTTCCTCTATGCAAAATTATTTAATTGTGACTTCCCGAGCTTTATCTAGTGTATAATAAAAAGATCACTTGCTCTGAATGGTTGAGGAAAGCATTGTTTAAAGAATTGCAAATAACGTTTTAAAGTAACAGTAAATGTACCTTTCCTTTTTTCCCCTGGAACTAATGCTCCTGTAAGTTGCTCTACTTTTGTTTGTATAGATGTGATCATCTCTAAAATCGATTGATACCTCTTCCACTCATCCTTCATTTTTGCTATGACAGCTCCCTCGTGCTCTTTTTCTAAGCACTGTGACGTGATGTTTTTAAGACTTCCCATATAGTTTTTTCCACTGTATGACCTAAGTCTGCGACATACGTCATCTATCTTTGACCAGTTTTTATCAAATTCCGCTTGTGAAATAGACGCTGAATTGGAATGTCCATAAACATGGTTACGAATTAATCTTATCCTTTCGATGTCGTCGCCCACAGTGTTATCTCCTGCAGCAGGGAGGGAACTCCCACCCCAACCTTTAGTTGGGTGAGGAATCTTTGAACAAATGTTTCTTAACAATGTGTACATCAGAGTAATGTCAAAATCGTCATATCCCGAAGAGTTAGCATCTTTCAAAAGAAGTTCCTGGTCTGTCCGGAGTTTTAAATAAATTGGTGATGCCCTCACTCTGTTATAAACATCATTAGGAGACACCTCCATCTTTAGAATATCTCTGTATGTCTGTGTCAGTACTTCGTTTATTGCCATTCCGAGCTTTGCAAATCTGGAACGAGCAGCAGGATCTGGTCCAGAAGCCATTGTGGTGTTTCAAGTACCCTATTTTAAAACACCAATCCTTCTTAGAGAAGTCTACAATTTAAATTGGAAAGTATAAAAAGAAAATTAAAAAAAACGTGGTTTCAAAAAGAATTGATATGGATTTCAATGATTTGATTATTTACACTGGTACAATTTGTAACGTACCGTTCTACTAAACTGTCCTTTGGACAGAATACATCAATGCATGAAATTTGGTTGATGGTGTATTTTCAGAAATGAAATTCATTTTCTATATATACATTTTATTTTCATTTCTGTCGGAATTCCCAGCCAATAAAATAGACACACATTAACGGCCACTACGGTAACATACAACTGAACGGAAAGGTCAATCAAACAAAGTGTTATTGTTTTTAATTTATATTTTGAAAATAAATTATTCTTAGCTTTCACGATTTTCTTCCTACAATGTCCAACAGTAAAAGGCCACTATTTCTAAGAAAATCATGTGCTACATTTTCATTATATGCCTGCTGTTCCCTGAGGCCTCAGTAACTAGTCAAATGAATTCCCCAAATTTGGTTGAATCTTCATCTATCTATCTATCTATATGTTTATGCTTAAAATGTACAATTCTAATCAGAAAAGCTCAATTTTATAGCTCTGTTTCCGTGACCTAAAAATACTTGCACCCCCTTATCATCTCTCACTGTCTGGTTTTTTTTTTATTCATCAGGTCATTGTATTCTTTGCACTGATTTAAACACAGTATGCGTGATATTCCGGTGTACTGATAAACTCTCTATATATAACTATTTGCAACCCACCTCCCATATACATATATCTGTCTACCTATCAAGGGGTCCAAACATAGGTGGTCGGATGAGTAATACTTTAAATCTTGAGAGAGAGAGAGAGAGAGAGAGAGAGAGAGAGAGAGAGAGGTATATCTCGTGTCAGCAAAACAGCGAAACTATTATACCTAGGTATTTAGGGTCGCCTGGGAACCATTTTATGACCCCTCCCGTAATCTATATCTATATATATGGGAAGATTTGATGTGATTTTATACAAAATGCAGTGTTCATCTTACCTTAATAAATAAAACGCCTATCTAAGTTCCATCGGTGTTACAATATTCTTGTTTCGCTTCAAATTGGAGACCAACTTCCTTCCTGCTCTCAGAATAACCACCTATAGAAAAAGAACTGGGTTTTAAAGATTTTAAATTTCTGTTTCGGGGATAGGATGACGTGCTAAGATGCACATGTGCATTCAGGTGTAGGATCTAAATTGTTTACTTGAATGTCTGCATTAAGAAACAGATATGATTCCAGTCGGATATTTTTTAAGTTTTAAAAGATCTGATTGTGGTGGAGAGGGTTTCTTCAAAGATGAATTCTGGTAGGTTCGTGGACACAAAATTAAAAGATTTATACGTTATAACTGTTTGTTTGTAAATACGATATTCAATTTTTCCCCATCTAATATATGTAAGTATTAGGCGGTTGAACATCAAGCCCCCCACCCACCCCCATCTTCTTTTTGTCAATAAATAGTATCAGCTTCATAGATATATAAATATTACCAGCATAGATATTTCTTGTATTTACAAACTTTTGTACAATGCGTCTTTTCTATGTATTGATTGTTAGTAAGCAGTTGATCTTCAATTTATTCTACGTAATAATTCTATAGTAATATTTTTGCATGTAATGACTCAGTAAGCAGTCAATTTTTTTCTTCTTTGTTATGATCGTTAGTAAACAAGTCAATATAGCATTTGATATTAACGTTTTATTATGAAATGGACGTTAATTGTCGACACGGTATTTAATATGAATTTTTAAATATATGATAGTTGTCAGTAAGCTGTCAATATATAGGTGTATAATACATTTTTTTAATGTAACGATCAATAGTAAGCAGCTGATATAGTATTTGATGTATATTGTTACTTGTTTAATTTTACTTTTCCCACTGTGTTAGTGCTCTTTACATGTATGCAAGGTGAAGATAACGAACAGTGATCAATCTCACAACTCCTACAAGCAATACAAAATAGATAGTTGGGCAAACACGGACCCCTGAACACACCAGAGGTGGGATCAGGTGCCGAGGAGGAATAAACATCCTCTGTCGACCGGTCACACCCGCCGTAAGCCCTATATCCTGTATCATACCCCTTCTTCTCCCTGCTTCTCCTGTATGCATACGTGTTTTCGTTCATATAGTCCTTGTATATCTGTGCATTATATGTGATGTCAATATACACGCATGTGTTTTTTTTTTATTTTAAACTGTGTTTATTCTATGACTGTACCTGTCTATATACAATTTCTGCTATGTGTTGTAATATACAATGTAGTCGGTTAAAGAGCGTATTAGCTCATGTTACCTGTTCACTGTAAATAATTCCGAGTTTAAATAAAAATTACTTACTTACTTAGCCGTATGAATTTGTATGTATCACATCTATGATTAATCGTGATAAAATATTCTAAAAACTGTAATGGTGAAATCCATTTCCCTCTTGACACGAATAATCACAGTTGATGTTGCGCTTATGTAGGTGTAGTGTACCTTATGTAGGTGTAGTGTACCTTATGTAGGTGTAGTGTACCTTATGTAGGTGTAGTGTACCTTTCAGTCTGAGTAAAACCAGACTCCAATCTCGCTCCCTCTTTTTTCTATGTCCGCTCTTCAACGAGCAGACATAGAAAAACGGGGGAGCGAGACTCCATTTAAAATTGAAAATTGACCGTAAATACATTATGCGACAGCGAACGACAGTATCAATGAATTCAATGTATGTACTCCGTCATGAATAAGATCATTTGACTTGTTGATATTCTTTTTATTTCAAACAATTGAGCATTAAAACGTTATTCTAAAATGGCAAAATACCATTTCGATAAAATTATTAACACAAAAATTTGAAAATAGCTCTTATCCTTGGACGAATTTGACTCCACTTTTTTGACACACTGTTTTCCCCATTAATAGCTCTAAACCTTCATTGTTATTTCGGATTTCAAACATTTCAGTTGAGCATCACTGAAGAGACATTATTTGTCGAAATGCGCATCTGGTGCATCAAAATTGGTACCGTTTTACATCTAGATTGCATTTTCTGTACAATATATTGATTTGGACACAACGCTTTATGATTTACTTTGTTTTTAGAAGTAGCAATTTCTCTTTTAATATTTAAGGATACTTTTGCAATAAGACAGTAATAGCTCAAAATATTCTTTGTATCAACCACATATTCTACATCATTAAAACAACTGAATGTTCCATTCTGCAAAACGAAGTCATGCAGGGTCTTAATGCTTCTGTCAACAGATTCGTATAAAGAGTTTCCTTTATCTAAATTTCAATAATCTGTCACACAAAGAGAGATAAATCTTGATAATGCTTTAAACACATCTCTCCAAAACACATTCTCAACATTATCTACATATTTATTGAAATTTTCTGTAGATAAAAATAAAATCAATATGTTTAAACTGATCAATCTCACAACTCCCATAAGGAATACAAAATTAATTAAAAGCTGTGCACACACGGACATGAAGTCAACAATTTCATGCATATGCAGATTGAAATTAACAACCCCATGCATTTGCAGGTGGAAATAAAAACAACATGCATGAGATATGTACATGGTATAGGACACAATCAAAGGTTCGCCTGCTTCCTTCTCTCCCGTCGGTCAGAATGCGATGAAAGACCCCGGGGTGGTACTATTTATAGGGTGTCCGCATAGTTTCAGACACTAAAACAAACCAACGCAAACACACGCAACATTCCGTTCAACTCTGTGGTAGAGATAACATATTAAATTCAATGTCTTATTACTGGATCAATTCGTCGATCAATTGGTGTTTAACGTCCCAGCAAGAAACGTCCATCCTTATAGAGACATCAACAGGAAATCAGGTCAATGCAGTAAAATGAAGAGACACAGCATTAAAATAAACCCAGAGCTTATATATATATATATATATATATATATATATATATATATACATATATATATATATATATTTAAGAACGCTTGGCGTAGGAATTTCAACGATCGAGATCAATCGTATCCGTAACAGCAAATAAATCTTTACGCTCCGTCCACGTCTTCTTTTCCGTTACGGAAAAGGACGAGCTACACCTGATTGGACCAAGGTCTGTCACGAAACCGAACATACGACACGAAGTGAGCACTATACGTAGCTAGTGAGAACGACGACATGCGTAGATTGGAACATGTTGACCTTACTGAGGCAGGAAATGTTCTTGATTGGTTTTAATAAAAGCTTGTTTTATGTTTTCAAGTTGCTCAGGCGTGTAGTTTTCTCTTGATAATAAGTGGAAAAGAGTCCTGTTGGCTTCGATTGGTTGACGTTTGTGTTCCTCACGAATCGTTGTGTATTGTTCAAGATGTAGTATTTTGTGTTGAAACAAATGGTCGCAGAGCGGAAAAACGAACACGCTTTGAATGAAATCGGCACAAATTGTTCGTAGGTGGCTGCAAAACAAATTCATTGCACGAGGAGGTCTTGGTATCTCCGGTAATCGAGTTTCCAAATGTTTCTGTATCATTTCAATACTTTCAATATTCTTTTGAAGAGCCACCTGTAGATCTGTCATTGATGCTCGTCGTTCAAGATGCTGTTTCTCAGCTGTTTGTGACATTTTCACCAGCATTTCGTAGATTATCGTCAACTTGGATCTGTCGTCAGATTCCTGTGGGTCCTGACACCTCTTCTCCTGTCTGACGTTTGTTCCTGGAGTGGCTGATACTGCTATTAAATAACCATCCTCCGTTGCTTCATGCTCGTGGTCCACATCAGCGACCATGGAATTTGCGTACTCTGTTAGATCTTCTGTTATATTATTCATTGTTTGCACATCTTCATCAGTGAACTGACCATCTGACAACTTTTGGTCGAGATGACGCAGAGGATCAACATGATGAAACAAGACATACGGATTATTTTCTCTAACGGAAATCCGGGGATTTTCAGTTGCCTCCGATATATGAGTACAAACTGAAATTCCAATGGTTTCTAAGCAGATGCGAACTATTTCGAAACACACATACAGCGGTTTACTCGGGTTGACACTTGACATGGACAGATCCCTAACGAATAGGCAATCGTCGTTTTTCCATATGTGAAAACGTCCTCGCTTAGTTACACATATATAAAAATCCCCGATACAAATGTCTCGTTCAAGCTTGTGAACATCATTCAGGGAAAATTGCAAATCATCGGATGAAATTGCAGTAGTGTTGGAAACGCCCACTCGCAAGTGATATTGTCGTGGTTTTTCGTTGTCGTCCACGTGGCGAGCTTGGACGTGGATGCTCTGTCCCTTCGCTATGGCGTCTCCTATGAATGCATAGGCCAAGGGATAGGGCACAGTAAGAGATATTTTATATCGTTCTCTGGTCAGTGTAATATTCTTGTCATGTTTCTTGTGAAATCGGAGAGCTGCTTGGTTTTCTTTGTCTGAAATTAGAATAAAATACTGCTAAATACCGTATGTATACTTATTTTTAGCGGAATTCAACTTTACTGTTCGTTATCTTCACCTTGCATGTAAGTGGTTTTGGCAAGAGTGCTATTATGCTAGTATAGCTGCGCTATATGAAATCCTTTGTTATCTATTCTTATACATAGAAGACTCGCTAAATCATGATACACTAGAATAAGTGCACATACAATATAAATTTAGCATAGTTTTTCACTATACATGTATTTCGAAAGGAAGAATGTCACCAAATCATAAACAGATAGGATATATTTTCAGCATCTCCATATCCTTATTGTATGGTTGGTTGTTCATTGTTTAACGTCCCGCATGAGATTGTTTCACTCATATGGAGACATCACCAAAACCGGTGAAGGGCTGCAAAATTTAGGCCTGTGTTCGGCGCTTATGATATTTGAACAGGGAGAGATCTTCATCGTGCCACACCTGATGTGACATGGGACGTCGGTTTATGCGGTCTCATCCGAAGGACCTCCCCATTCAATCACCTCTTTCGACAAGCAAGGGTTACTGTGGAACTATTCTAACCCGGATCCCCACGGGATTTTATTGCAAGAAAGCGTTATGTTTGAATCAAACGTTTATATAAAGGTTTGTAAACCTAAAAATGAATGAATGTTGTTCGAAAACACAGGGTCCGTAATTACAGAGTTTTGAAAATATTGATGACCTTTACTACATCATATAATTATAGGTCTACAGCAGTAAGTAGCGACTACTCGTGGTAGGTCAGTGTTAGAGCGTTCACCTCGTAACCAGGGAGTCGTTAGTTCGAGTTTCGGTCGTAGCGTCCACACCTCGTAACCAGGAGGTCGTGAGTTCGAGCTCTAGTCGTACCGTGACCGCGTCGAACATTAGACGTAAACATAGGTAAGTGATTGCTTCTTCGGCAAATGCTTGGTATTTAAAATTGAGAATCACGGGTCTTTTTGATGTGACCTTAACAACAGAAGTCTCGTGTCACGGCTGACGGTGGCATGATAAAGAACCCTCTCTGCAATGGTCCTGAGCGCCGAGCATAGGTCTAAATTTATTGTACTTTACCTACAACACGTCTCCATATGAATGAACAAGTCTGGACGGAACGTGAAAGAAAAGGCAAACAAACAAATAATGCGTAGCCAGACAGACAGACGTATAGACAGACAGTTGACCTTTCAATTCCGCACTTATATCTCCAAACTTCAGACATATTACGATCCAAACATCAGCGGTGTGCACTAACGTCATCTTCTGGGTAGTACCCTTTTGGTAATGAGTTTCAAAGGCGAAGCCCGTAGTGTCATCTCTCTTAACAATGTCTACAATACATGTACGTCTGTGGAAACGGACATCGGTCAAAACAACTATCTGTTTCTTCTCAATTGCTTGGGAAAAACTTTTCAAATTTTCCGGATCGGTTTGCGTGAGTCCGATGCTAGCATGCCCACTTCCATTGAAGATAGCCTCATACTTCCGGTTTTCTTTGAGCGGGAAATCCGAAAATGCTATTCCTTGGGACTCCGAAAATTTCCATTTGAGTGTATTAATACCCCTTTGGTGATTTTCAACCTTGACAATATTTTTGCCGTGGATTTTGGAAAACATTGGATTTTGTCCCTGTAATATAAAGATGAATTTTAGGCACATAAAAAATTACCTTAATATCAATAATGATAACAAGATATCTCTTGCTTTCATTGTTTATAATATGAACACCTCTATCAGTTTCTTTGCTCTTTCAAGTAATAATTTGCTGTGTCTATAAATTTTGATCTTAAGATTTTATGAAACTGAGCATTACATTGAAATGCACGCAATATATCTACAGTACAACATGCATATATCGAAGTGCTTGGGACGAAAATGTTTTATTCATTGTAAACGTGATTCGTTATATATCTAATAAGTTCATGATGTGTTTTAAATCCACATATAATGAAAATCACCTCGTTGTAAGCATGAATTCAATATAAGCATGTTTGTAGTAACTTTGATTTACTGTAGATAGCATGTGATTGTTGGTTGTATATTGTTTAACGTCCCTTTCGAGAATGCTTTACTCAAATGGAAACGTCACCATCGCTGGTGAAGGGCTGCAAATTTTTGGCAAATGCTCGCTGCTTACGGCCTTTGAGCAGGTAGGGATCTTTATCGTGCCACACCTGCTGTAACATGGGACCTCGGTTTTTGCGGTCTCATCCGAGGGACAGCCTCGTTTAGTCGCCTCTTACAACAATCAAGAGGTACTGAGGACCTATTCTAACCCGGATCTCCACGGGGTGATAACACGTGACTACAAATGTACATGTAGTGGTACAAATATCACTCCGGCCAGCTAGAGTTTCAGAGATGATACCTTCCCCCATGTTATCACGGTCGTGTATGTCTGCGTCTTTATTATATTCTAGTTTTATCTTGTACCACATCAATTCAATTTATTGATCTTTAATTGATATTGCACCCCATTGTCGCTAGCCACGGTTACTGAGTCCAGTATTATCTACCCTACCACAAACCGTGACTGTATGATCAACGAAACTCTAGATTTTCATGAATATTTATGAATTTTTGACCAATCACAGTCACGAATAACATATTTCCGATATTTCAATGGCTGCTCCCGCAATTAAAACGTGCAGTGTTTGTTCACAAGTAAAAACGGACAAAAGGGGCTACAGATCCTTGTTTACAGAAGCATGTAAAGTTTATATAAAGTATTCGTTAAATGAAATTCGCATGAACAGCAGTGGTTACGCTTGTAAATTCTGTGTTAATAAACTTAATCGCATTTTCAAACTTGATGAGGAAATTCGGGGTAAAGTGGATGTGTTGAAATCTTAGAGACTAAAGTTGACTAGACAGTTACATAAAGAGAGCGGTGTGGTTACGCATAGTGTGTGGTAAATTTATTACACCGGTTCAAAGTCAACAAAGAAGCGTCCATTATAGTTACAACAGCTAAAAGTGCCCAGTTTATTCTAAATCGGCAATCCTCGGATCATTCCGCTACGAGCAAGCAATATACTCCGAATGATCTTCTCACCACCACCCCAGAAAAAATCATGGAAGCTCGCATCGTCTCACGCCACGCCTATTGTCTCCATGTTAGAATAAATACTACCAGACTCAGTAACTGGCTAGCGACGATGGGAAGCTCACCAATTGGTTGACTAATGAACATGGTTCATGAAGTTGGGGATTTTTTTTTTAATCATACAGCCACAGCATTTGATGTCGTGTAAACGAAGACAATAGGCGTCACCTGCGACGATATTTGCACCCGTGGTATATAAGACGCGGGGGAACATTAATGGGGGTCCTTACTTATAGGGGTAGCTCATTGTAATTTACACAGGTAATCAATCAAATGATGCATGTAGATAATATGATTTTTTCCAGTGGAATTAAAATTGAGTGGGTTATTTTTATTTTCTTTGGTGATGCATGCAACTTGGGTGTTACAGTAATCATCTTAAGATTCAATTATTAATCAATTTATCTTCTCCTATATGATAGTGTTATGGGTCAGAACAAACATTTAATAAAGCGCAGCAGAATTTACTAACAAAAGGCAATTAAACAATGAATAAGATTTATATACAATTAATAATTGAAAAATAATTGTAACAATAGCAAAGTACTAACTTACGGTTGTTGAACAATAAATCCCAAACAGAATCTACACATACACAAAATATCAATTTCCAAAAAATTGTAGTTCCCAGTATAATCAAATCCAAATGAATCGAAAGTGTCTAACCAGAGCTTTTTTTATCCTAAGAATTTCAGTATACATGTATAGGAATGAATGTTCTAGTATAATCTTGAAAGACCATGATGCAGCCATTACGTAAAATATCTACTAAAATAGCACAGAAAGTCAAGAACAATCTCGGTCACAGGTGTCAATGAAATAAACATCACTTTCTAGAACTATATAGGTTAAATAGCAATATACAACAATAATTATCTTTTCAATGAATTTGAATTTGATATTACGTTTACCGAAGTATTTTCCCAGAGATACTTGTGTACACTTACAATACGCAATTTCCGAGTTGCCCAATAGTTCTTTCCCTTTGTGGAACTCTTACGCACAGTGAGACTTCCGTCCACACGCGGTGGGTACAAATGCTTATCGCTGCCTTCATATATTGCCTAAAGGATGATTATCAGACATCATACAACCCCCCCCCAAACTGCTGGGGCACACAATTTTAATAAGTTTATGAGTATTTGATACTATGATAGCTCAAACAAAAATCGATAATCACCATCTTTCTTTGTTTAAAGTATCACACGTGCAGAAGAGGATTGATTGAATACTGTTTAACTTCCCTCTCAAGAATATTTCACTGATATGGAGACGTCATCACTGCCGGTGAAGGGCTGCAAAATTTTGGCCTATGCTCGGCGCTTATGACCATTGAGCAGGGAGGATTCTTTATCGTGCCACACCTGCTGTGACACAGGACCTCGGTTTTTGTGGTCTCATCCGAAGGACCGCCCCATTTTAAAAGAGGAAATAAAAAATAATTTCATATTTAATTTAATGGCCTTATTCAAGCAAATATTATTTTTTAATACGGTCAGATTAATGTATACCAACGGCTGATATAAATAAAGTCTACGCTTTCATAACTTTTATCCTTATTTACATAGCTAGTCTATAATATATGTACATAATCTTCTACCCACCCAAGTGTTTAACAGAATACTGAACGTACCTCCATCACAGAAGAGCTGATATCTCGGAAGTTGCGTATTGCTCACCTTCCAATAGGCCTATATGTACTGTTAAATATAAAAAAAAAACATATATTTGTTTTTCGAGTATTTCCTTATACAACTTAAAATCAAGTTTTAGAAAAAAACTTACACTTACTATTAGATTTCATGGGATTTACTCACACTCAAGCTAAACAAAATTGTACAAATAAAAAAATCAAAACAAAACCATGTTAATTACTCAGTGTACAAATAAGGAAAGAGAGATAACTCTAAATTGAAAAACATTGATCATGCAAACGTGGATTTTCCGAAAGGTTTTGGGAATTTTACAGTAAAATAAGCCTTTTCACGATAACTGCGGGACTGTACTTCGCACATGCGCATAAACGCTTCAGGACGGCAACATCCGCGTTCCATTGTATGTTTATACTGGCAACAAATCATGGTCATTCAGTGCGTTGTATTTAAATGCTCGAACCGACAAGGAAGTAAAGCAAAAGAGAAAGGTGTAAGTTTTTTCAGATTTCCCAAAGACAGAAGAAAGCGAGCCGCATGGATCAAGACAATAAACAGAAATAATTGGGCCCCAAATGAGTACAGTAGGGTATGGTCTGAGCATTTTGTTGATTCTTGGCATAGTGACGACCCCACGGACATCAACTATCGCCCGACTTTGTTTTCGTATAAGACAAGGGAACCATCCGAGACACAGGCTGCTCGAGAGGAAAGACACAGTAAAAGGAATTTACTTCAGGTGATTTGAATGTTTACTCTACGATGACTTTACACAGGTAGAACGTACATCTTTAACTATTGTCGTATTGACGTAGAGATGAATGAATTCATTAGGATAAATGAGTTCTGTCCAAAGTCTCTTCGTTGTTCTTTTTTAATGAAAAAAAACCAATGTGCTTTTTTTGTTGTTGTTTTTTTTTTTTTTTTTTTTGTAATCTGTGTGAATTAATATATAGATTCATATATTATACATGTATACAGTGGAGCCTCGGTAATCCGGACGCTTCACCTTCCGGACGATTTTTCTAAGGAACGGAATTTTTATACGTTATTTTGCATCATTAATCCGGAAATTCGCGTTCCGGATCCGAACAGTCACTTTTTACTACAAAACGTTAAAATGCATTGAAAATTGTACCGTTAATCCGGACGGTAATTTTGTTGAGGGAAGGTCTGTGTCGGACAATTTTAGCAAGGCGTAAATTATAAAGAAAACAAGCCAAACTGTCTAATTGAAGCGATTACCTGTACCCTGTCAACACCTCCCTCCAATTAGGTGGTGTGTGATGATAATTCCGTTAGATAGCACGTGCCGATCGAGACAATGTATTGCCAATTTTCGCACATAAGATCTTTATTGCGTATAGTGTTGAATTTTGTAAATAAATCTGTAGCATATTAATTTATAGTCTTGATCAATACCTTAATAGTATTAATAAATCAAACATCATGCCATAATGATAATTTTTTAACTGCTACACATATCAGTTGTACCGATTCGTAAATTGATATCGGCTTATTCAAATCTAAAGAGTGTAGATTATACTTCTAGATTCTGGATTTTATACTGTTAATTGGCGTGAAATATACATGTATGTTCATGCACATGTAGTATAAGTTTTTAACGTTTAGAATGCCACGCATGTAGAATGTACCTGTGTACGATTGATTCTTGTTACGATGTTGTAGAGCTTTATTGCTTTCGAATTTTTAAACTCTGGGTAGAAGTGAGAAAATTACCATTTTAAGGAAAATGACAATTAAATTCTGTATGTACCTGTAATGTTAGTTTCAACCAAGTTTTGTTCCGTTATTATCGCATCATGAAAATATTAGGTGCGCGTGACTAGATCAAAGCAGTAGTAGGTCTTGATATTACGAGCTTAAATGATTTTGTTCTCCCGATATTGTCTTGGATAATTATAGAATAAGAAATATAAACTCTGGCAGATTGAATTTTGGTTAAAGAATGTTGTCAACTGATATGATAATCGCGAAATTCTTATATCAAAACAGACCGCTGAACCCGTGAATCATGACAGATGGAAATTACCGGCCTCTTTAAGAAGTAAAAGTGTGATGAAATGTTTGAAGTGTAAATGATTATGTTAGTTACTAATGATTTATTTACTTATAGTTACATAAAGTGCTTCATTATTTGTTTTAGTGCATACGGTACAGTTTTGTATATTTATTTGTAGGGATCATATGTATGTACAATGTAAGCACAGGCAAATACACTGAACATGTACATTAAATTTTAGTGCTTTGAAATACATGTAAGTGTTAACATTATCATAAATTTTTACTTATGCAAATGGTTAAATCCAATGATAGAATGTGTTTAATTCACTATGCATCAATAAAGTAGGCACATATTGGTTACTTATGCAAAGCTAGAAAATATGCGATTCAATTATCCAGACGTTTCATTTATCCGGACGATTTTGCTGGGAACCAAAGTGTCCGGATTAACGAGGCTGCACTGTATATGCTGTTCAGTGTATGGCCATAAGTGAGTCATTCCATTTTTCACTATGTATTTCATTGAAAACTAATTGTGAGGTCACTTTGTCCAGTTTTTTTTCTTCTTCTCTTAATTATTTAAAACTGTTCAAATTTTCTGCTGATGCTTTGATGATTGAAAATGATTTATGAAATCACCAAAGAAAAAAAAATTAACTTCAAATTACTATAATGTCATAAAGAATTAGTCTCAAATTTACAATGTCTCATACCAAATTTGAAAAGAATTGAAACAGTACTTAATGCCTTATGTTCTGACATTTAATAACGCCATTTTGGTCCCACCCTGATACCAAAATCCCTATCCCTGGGATCATCAAATTCACAATTTTGGTAAAGGAATATCTTTTCTTTCCAAAATATCCATTTAGTTTCAATTTAGTATCAATGATATAATTAAGTGTTTACGCTTAAACACTATATATACTATGTTTGACCCTACCCTGGGCTCAGATTCTCTACCCAGGGAATCATGAAATTTACAATTTTGGTAGTAGTCTTTCTGCTCTACATCATTTGTCTTGCACATGTGTGGTTGTAGAAAAGAATATTTTTGAAATTGGTAAATATTTAGCAGTTTTTCTCCCACCCCTAAGGCCTCAGAGGTGCAGGAGTCCTGAAATTTGTAATTTATGTTCCATTTGCCCCAAATATGTTTCATACCAAATTTGAAAAAGAATTGGACTGGTAGTTATCAAGAAGTTGAAAATGTTCAATTGTTAATGGATGACAACCAATTGCAAAAAATGATACATGTAACACACAATTTTGATGACTTGAAAAGTACCTTTCATTAGTAGAACTAAACACCACACTAGTAACTTTGAAAATTCAAATATTTTATATTCTAAAGTAAAGAGTGATCAAGGTAATTGTGGACAGATGTGAGGGGAGGTGGAGTCTGTCAAATTTTAAAAACTATAGTTAATAAATTTGTCCTATAAAGGTCAAATTTTCGTTTTTAGAAAATCCTATTTTTGTCCTACTTTCTGATGATAAAATCCTATTTTTCCTATATATTTTTATCCAAAAGTTGCTATGACCCATGATAATGTTGCAATAAGTTTTTTTTTTAAAAAGACATTTGTCAAATAAATAGTCATAAAATGAAATGATGACTCACTAATAGCCAGTTGCTGTACATCCTTGGTCAGCCTAAAATTTTATTCAAATTGTAAGAATAACAATTTATGAAAGAACGCTCATGTTGTTTGACTTTTTTTTTCATATTGTAATTGATATGAGGTGAAATGACAGTTGAGTTAGCTACTGTGATAAAATTATTCACATTGAGTTACATCACAATTTAACTGCATTATATGTTTTATATATTATGACCATATCTTGTTTGCATCACACCATCAGATGTTATTTCTTTTGTACCTGAAGGTTGGCCAGGTAAGGTATCTGACAGAGAACTGACAATTAATTCAGGTATTATAGATCTGTTAGATGAAAATGACAGTGTTATGGCGGACAAAGGTTTTACGATAAGAGATCTGTTGGAAAATAAAAAATGTAATTTGAACATTCCTCCATTTAGAGGTGCATGTCCGCAATTTTTAACAGAGGAAGTTTTCAAAACACAGGAGATAGCCTCATTAAGAATACATGTAGAGAGGAGTATAGGTCGAGTTAAAAACTTCCATATTTTGGATGGTGTTATGCCTATAACTTTGCAACCATTAGTCACTAAAATTTTCCAGGTGATTTGTTGGCTAACAAATCTTGATGTGCCATTAATTACAAATTAATTTCCATTTATGTACGTGAGTGTATTTTTATAGGAAGTGCTGCTTTAATTGATTTCAGACTGATGAAAATGACAAATTGTAATTCAAAATTATTTCAAACTAATTATTCTGATCGAACTCATGTCAACATATTTTTTATTTTTGGAATTTGATAATTAGGAGAACAAAACATTTATGGTGGAACATGACATAAAACTTGAATAGATATTAAATGTGAGATTTGTTAAAGGGAAAATGATTCTTATGCTTCATTTAAGTGATCAGTACACAACTCTACTTTTGTACATATGTTACACGTTTCTTGTTCATGTATATTTATAAACCATGCTTGCCATATTTATGGTATGATTCCAGTTGGTTTGTGATTGGCAAAAGTTTATATATTTGGGATAAATTATATGAAATAATTTCTTTCAAAACTTAATTATTGATTAATGAATTATTGATTATGCATGTTGATCATTGCATGATTTGGCATTTGTATACTGTACAACAAACAATGATATGTGTGGTTATCTAAATCAAATTTTAAAAAATCAATTGTCTTTCCTGTCAGAAGTGCATAAAATATATATATATATACAAGTATGATGAAATTTCAACTTTATTGTCAGACTTGTCTTTTATAAAGCAATAAGTTCAAATGATACATTGTAAATGTAACTTCAGAGCTTCAGATATTTAAGGATGAGGATTTTTTGCAAAAATATGCATTATGAAGTTTATCAAATTCTGAATTGGGAAAAGAATTACTTCTATCCATTAGGAGAATAAAATTCAAAGTGGCATTGCTCTTATGACTATATCTCAGGAAAACAGAATTTGAACAGATTAAAAATCTTAAAAGTAGATAAATAATAGAAATTATCTGGAGCTCTGTAACTGGATAATGTGATGCATATAAAATTCAATAAGTCTAGGTATCATAGAGGACACAAACTCAGAATCAAAATATATTCTGTAAATACAAATATTGTTCTGAGCAGCGTCTGTCCATACTACAAAGTCACACCATGGTAATCGCATAATTGCCATTTCTCCCTGAACTTGAGCATAAAACTTGTGGCTCTTTTTGAGACGTGATCCTTCCATACTATATTCTAAACAGAAATTTGGACATCCCATTGCAACAATCTCACTCACTTCCATTGTTGTTACTTGAGTTCCCTTGATGGAGTATGTTAATCTCTAGTACACCTATGCTGTCACCATCAAAAACTCTCCCGTCACTGGAGGCACCCAAAAATGAGTTATCTGTGCACAAAGTGAGACCTGTATCCTCAACTTTAAAATTGTTGTTTGTGGCAGTCTTCAGATTGACATACTCTGAGCGTGCCTTTGCCTCATTTTGTTGTCCCCACTGAACAGCTGGTGACAGAGATGCATACCTATAAATACACAGAACTTTAACCTAGGGAAAGAAGGCCCGCACAATTTTAGTTATATATGTATATCAAATAAAATGATGACAAAAGAAATACAACATGGCGATCAAGTACATTGTATATATTAAAGAATGTGTACAACTTTGAACAGATTAAATAAAAAACAACCCTAAACAATGTTGTGCTGTATACAGTAGGCCTAACAATTTTTCTATATGTAGAGCATGCACTTTTTATATACATGTGCTAGTTCAATTAATATTGAAAACTATTTCACAAATCAGAGTAAATGGTGTGGAAAAAAGATTCTCATTTAATAGGTCTATTTAAAAAAAATTACCTTTGACACTTTAATATCTTGGACGTCACCGGCTTCAAAGTGCTTCACAGATCTGTCCAAGCCCTTGAAATTGCTTGCTGTACCACCATATGTTGTTGGTCTTTCGATCATATAACTGTAGATATCACTAAATGTTATAGTGGGGATGGACGAGTAACCCGGACTTTCATAAGCAACAACGTTGAATGGTGGTAAGCTGTCCTGAAACGATCCTACTAGCGGAGATTCAAGTGCGTCTTTTTCTACGATCGGTGTTAAAATCGAAGTTTCAGTCTGACTTAACAGCAATTCCTGAATGATTTCTTCTTTTTTCTTTCTTTTAACATCAATGCCAACATCTACCGCCAGATTTCTCAGATCATTTACCTTTAGTTTGTTCAAATTCTCCCGCTTTGTCATTATAATTCATGTAACCAACGTAAACATGATCGAAGGTTTCCGTCCGGAAGCATTTGTGCGCATGTGCGAGATTTATCGTGAAAAGGCTTATTAAAGATTGAAGAAAAGTTGACGTTCAAATTTACGATAGTGAAATAAGAGATCCTCTCTCTGATACTAGTGACGCGTCTTTCAAGCATTATGATAAAAATAACTGATTGAGGAAATGGGAAAAAACTGATAGAAGCAAATTCTGAAAATATCATGATAGAGGGCCCAAAGTGATTGAAATATTACAGAAGAAGAAGTCAAATATCTGTAACAGTCGACAGTCTGGCTCCACTAAACGGAATACACAAAATAGGGCGTGAAAAGAATTCAGGGTAAGCTTTGAGCGACGCTGAGTGAAATTGCGCCATATTATGTACATGTAAATCAGCGGTCATCGGAACGAGGGATCAGTCCGTGATATTCAAGGGAGTGCATAAATTTTAAAAAACTCGAGATGAGCAAATGATGATGACAATCTATCCAGTGATGGCGGAAATTGAGCGTAGCCACAATTAAGTATGTCAGGCACCCACACTTTGACATGCTCTCACCAGAGGGCGCGTTACGCAAGCTTGAAGTGCGAGGAGCGCACGGAACTCTGGGTAGAGAATGCCATTCTGAATCTGTTTACGTTTAAACAACAGGTGGTAAGCGTTTCTTCAGCCCCAAATTCGAGGCTGATCAACAATTGTGTTTTTCAAAACTGTTATTTTGATATACAAGTCCTAAACTGAGTATCTTGCAGTAAATCAGAGAAAACTGCAATTGCTGTTAATTTCTGCTAGCGGACAACATGCGTGTAAATTACTCCGCGGATCTGCAGCTGATCGCAATAATTTCGACAGTGTTGTTAATAGAGTTCATGGAAAATTGACAGGTTTTTTTTTTAAATTTTGTAATTGAATTATAAGAGTTAAGTATATAAATTATTTTGTTCATGGAGAAATGAATATAAAAACCGATTCGCAAATTTTTTTTATGAAAGCCTTCCCAATTCCCTCACCTGTCCCCAAGAAAAGGAAGTGGGGGGGGGGGGGGGCTTGCTTGCTGGCTTGTCAAGAATTTTTTGAGAAGCCAATTGTCAATTTCCCATCACCCCCCCCCTCCCTAACACACGTTTGAAAATACGTGCCTGATTACTGAAGTCTGTCTAAAGAAAGGTTTGTTTTTAGCTATATTGGTTGACACTTAAAAGTACAGGTTAATTAGGACCGGGTTCGTAGCCTTTGGATCCACCTCTGTGTTATTCTACAGAGGCTTCTATTTAATTCAAAATTTAAAGTTTTCTTTGTCTATAATTATGTGGAATCGGTAGAGAATTAAAAATACACCAATAGCACGATTTTCTAAATACTACTAATTATCTTTCTTTGTACGTGAAAAGTTCGCCTTTGATCTAGTACATCAGCAAAACAAATCACCCGTCACCCCACCCCAAACTCAGACTGCTGGTCTGTGCAATTCATAGCTCTTGTAGTAAACCTAAATCTATCCTCATAAAATTTGAAATCCATATATACCGGGTGTGGCGTTTCCATTATTGAAAGGTGGAAAACATCTTTATCTTCTTTCTGAAAAAGAACAGAGAATATGTTATTTTCACACTTTCTTTGAATATCGTTCTTTTGACGTTTGCGTTATGTTAATATTGTGACAGTGTATTAAATGCTATATATAGATATACATTGTGTAAACTGTAAACGTACATTCTTACACACGGTACTGATTTCCAATAAGTCCGCGGTCACATAAAATCTGTGTAACTTTATATCAGCATATGTAAGCTATTTTGCATCGCAGTGAAATCTTCTTCACACGGACGAAACAAAAATATGTAGTCCGCGAAAATAGGACCACGTGGAAACAAAAATAGGTAGTCCGCGAAAATAGGACTACGTGGAAATACGTCTACTGCATATCGCGGATAGTGAAAATACAGGAAATATAACTATAGGGAAATTAAGACTGCTCTCTCTCTCTCTCTCTCTCTCTCTCTCTCTCTCTCTCTCTCCACTTCATACAAAAATGGTTATTTGGGTTGCTTTTTAGTTTTGGTTTAATTTGGTTGTAATAATTACAAATATAAGAATATTTAAACCTATGGGATTGTAAATTTTCTAGATTATGTTCATTTGAAAGTTAAAACATAATTTTAAAATGGGAATATAAATCCCGGGTTGATTTCTTTGAGGGCGTTAAGGAGGGGGGAGTGCATGTTCGATTAATTATTTCAATGTTGTTTATTTCCACAATATATATTGATATCAGTTACCGATACGATCAATAATGGATTACTTATAAACTGCACAGTCAATCTTCTTGTGTATTTGAGATATATACTAAATCCATAATTATGATGTCCATGATAAATCAGGAATTGAGAACGACTTGCAAAAGTGTGTCAACGTCATGGAATTTAAATATCTATTAATGGACACTCTATTACTCTACGCTATAAATATAAATATATAATTCCGGTAGAAGTGATAGTAGAATCTATGACACGTTGCAGCATGCCTGCTATTATTATATGTACACATAGAATGTTAATAAGAAAACTCATTTTTGTAGCTCTAAGTTCCCGTGACCTGAAAATACTTGTACCTTCTTATCTCCTCTCACTGTCTGTTTTATTTTCCGGGTTATTGTGTTATTTGCACTGATTTAAACCCAGTAGGTGTACCCCCCCCAACCCCCGATGTACTGATAAACTCTATGTATCACAATTTGCAACACCCCCACCCCCACCCCTATATATGTTTTTGTTTACAGGTGGTCGGAAGAAACATATTTCAATCTTGTACAAATAAATAAAAACAGAGAGACAGACAGACAGAAAGAGAGAGACACACACACACACACACAGAGAGAGAGAGAGAGAGAGAAAGAGAGAGAGAGAAGGTATCTGTCGTGTCAGCAAAACAGCCGAACGATTATATTTAGGTCGCCGGGGAAACCTTTTAAGTCCCCTTCCCACAATCTCTCAGTAACCGCCGAAACTCTCCCTATAACGAGTATATATATGGGAAGATTTTATGTGATTTTATACAAAATGCAGTTCTCGTCTTACCTTTATGAACAAAACACCTCTCTAAGTTCCAACTTTCGCTTTGGAGATACCGGCTGTCTTCCTGGTTCCAGAATAACCACCTATAGAATTAAAGATCGGCTTCAAAGGATTTTTTAAAAATTGTGTTTCGGTGGTCGGATCACGTGCTTACAATACACGTGTGCATTCAAGTGTACCTGATAAAAAATTGCAGTGTAATTTTTATCAGGTACGCTTGAATTACATGAGCGACCGCATTAAAAAACGGATAATATGCGTCTATTCGGATATTTGTTTTAGTTTTTAGACGGTCTGATTAATTGGGTGTGTGTATGGGGGGGGGGGGGTCTGAAATGGTGAAGTCTGGTTGGTTCATGGACACAAAAATTGAAGAAGAAAATTATTACATGCCACCGTTGACACAAGATTTTTACTTCTTATAATTTCGTGTTGGTAAATACGACATTCAAATCTTCTTTGAGAACGCTACCTCTGTGCAACCCGGACACCCGATTATATCATACTAATTAATGTTAGACCCCGGAACATCACCTAATTAATGGGCAAAATTGGGAAATATACAGCAATGAGCATTCGTGATTTTCATCCTCTACAGTCCAAACATTTGACGTCACACTGCAGGGCGGAGACCCTGAAAACTTTGAATTACTAAAGCTATTTCGCCGCACGGATGGGAACATTTTTTCAGATCGACTCGAGGAAGAGAAGATGGATGGAGAACCTAAACATCCCCGGATCTTCAAGAAGACCCGTCCCAGTTCCCGGGGATCCGAGGGTCGACCACCATCGTTGCTTCACCGCAACAAACCAAGTGTAGCAGGGCCCCTACTGGACAGTATACTTCTGCACTATCTATATATATAAATCATCATCGTTATCGTAATTTTTCAGCGCGGATGATTCGAAAATATTTTGAAGTCAATATCTAATCAATCCACTTTGGTTTGAGAATATTTTATTGCATATATGATGTACAATTGGTTCTAACAGCTTACGAGGTTGTCACATAAGAATATATTTGATATAAATTGTCATAAAGTATATGAATAATATAATTATACATATAGTGTAAAATATATTACTATCATAAGAATCTGCTTGAATTCAATATACATTTCTATGTACAGCAGTAAAAATTTCGAAAGGAAGTATGTCACATAGACGGGATGTCGTATACTAGCTGTACCTAATCACTATATATAGGAAAGGCAAGTGAGGAAAAGTTGATGATCCGATTTCCTTTCAAAATATATATCTATAAAGTGTATGCTGTAAAAACAACAAAAAATAATAGGTAAATGGAATTCCTATTCATTGCTAATTAACTATGAAAAGTTAACACACACATGTGATTAATGCTGACTTAACCTCTGGTAATCTTATTTTTTTTATTTTTTTTATTTAATTTAATTTTTTATTTTATTCATGTGAAGTGACATACAATCGTTCTTTACCAAGGTTATGCTATTTAGATATATTTCTTAAAATTTACTTCAAGTATTTAATGATAATCAAATCACAGGTGCATTTCAGAACTAAGATGTCACATACATGTATTTGCTCTTCCCCGTAGACCTAGACATGTATGAGGCATCGTTTTTCAAATTGGAAAGGGGTTGGGTTGGGGGTGCACCCGGATAGCAAGTTTTCTTCTCAAAAAATGTTGACACGCACTATAAACATATATTAGACCAATCAACTTAAAAGGGAAAAAATATCATTAAATTCAGAACGTCTTCACATTCTTTGAATATTGAAAAAGGCAGGCACAATAATGTTTTAAGGACTGCGAGGCTTTGTAAATTATGTGATTATAATGATATAGAAGATGAGTTTCATTTTATCCTGAAATGTCCATTTTTACAAAGATTTGAGAAAGAAATATATTAAGAGTTTTTATTACACAAAACCAAGTGTCTTTAAATTAATTAAGCTCCTTAGTGTAGACAATACTAAAGAACTCAATAACTTGGGAAAATTCTTAGTTCAAGTTGTGAAAATACGAAGTTTAGCAATGTAAATCAATAATGTAATTATAGTATTTTTCTAATAACATGTTCATCTCATTGCGATTACATATATTACTTTTATTTGTAATTTCTTCTCCTCCTATCTTCTCCTGTCCACTCACCTGTTGTTTATCTTATACAATTAGATATATTGTGTATATACATGTACATGTACTAGATGTATTTCGATGAGTTGTATAACTCAAGAACAATAAAGAATTGAATAACACTCATAATTTATCAAAAATATACGAGACATTCTTAAGTCGTTAAAACAGGTAGTGACAGTTCCATTCCCATTAAACGCTCGGCAACAGGTGTGAATGCCACGGGTCCTCGGAGATGACCTTAAAAACAGATGTCCCGGGCCATGTCACAGTAGGTGTGGTACGTTATATAGAACCCTCACTGCTCAAAGACCGTAAGTGCCGAGCATAGACCTAAATTTGAAACCCTTAACCGGCAATGGTGACGTCTCCATGTGAGAGAGAAATTCCCGAGAGAGATGTTAAACAATATATATATATATATATATATATAATTAAATGTTAAAATTTATATTTTTAAAAATAAACTTAGTTCAAATAATTATATATAAATAAATTAGAAAATGGAATATTTTGACAAAATTACGATAAATCATTTTCTTTTTTTTTTTTTAAATAATCTCGCAATAGATTTTATTCTAGTTTGTTATCTGGGCCTATTGAGACACTGCTTGGCGAGAAAAGAGATCCGCCCCTCCAGTTTAAAGCGGCGCGAAAATGCAACGCTGAAAATGATTGGTCAATTTTTTTTCTATCTTCAACAAAGACATTCATAATCTTTGTAGCGCTTAGTGAACCTATGAGAGGGATCAAATTTCAAGCTTACTGTTGACGCTGACTGAGGAAAAAAAGAAAGAAGAAATGGCTTTCGGTAGTGCACAACAAAAGGATTTCGGACAGGTAAATATATTTTATTTCACAAATTTTGCTGATGATAAATGACAGAAAATATTTTCAATACCCAAATGTAATGCAATTCAAGTCTCATCTCCTCGGATTATTCCCAGCATATGCACTAAATGTGATCGACGCGACTTCAAATGTAAACAAGCTTTTTTCTTACTACTCGCCACAGGTGAATCACATGGTGCCGGGTTTTGTGTACAAGGAACTAGTACAAATTACTTATTAATTTTATGCATCTGTCATGAGCCAGTTGCTCTTATTCCCGTTTGTAACTTTTGTTAGAAATTAGTTATCGCATTCTTGAAACCTGACGTGGCTGCCGATTATCTATAGATGTGGTTTTGTGTATCGCCGACATACGAACAAAGGTCGATGAACGGGAAATAAACAAAGAACTCCCCCTCCTAGGTACAAAGACTGTTCACTCAGCGTGTTCCGTCTAGTAAGGAAATTTACTGTGTAGTGTCTATAACAATGTCATATTTCATGAACAAAAGAAAAAAAATCTTTTATCTAAGTACTATACTAGAGATATATGGAACTTGTGAAATTACAAGAAGCACTTTCTCGGAATCTCCATAAACTTTAAATTTGCTACAGCATTGTCTCAGTATTTCTCTACGTTATATCACATATGTATAGTTATAAATATGGCTTGGAAAAAAAAATCTTTGTTTTATTGAAATTTAAAATGCACAAAATGTATCCATTGTCTGTTTCATGGGAATGGGGTAGATGTTTAAGAATCTTAGTATCTTTAAAGATTTTAAACCATTTTAGAATAAAACATATTAGATTGAATTTTTTGAAGCTTTCATTAAAAAGGTTTTTGAAGACATGAATATTGAGGGGAAACAGAATATTGTTTAACAAAGTCTAAACAACACACCAGAGATGTCTGATACAGATTGATAGTGGGGGATATATACACAATCATATTTTGAAATGGACAACTTTCAAATTTACTTTATTCAAAAATGCAGTTTTAGTAGAAATAATCTTGAAAAATAGTTTTAAACTCCAAGATAGAAATGAACAGAAACAATTTACATGAACATCAGATCAACAGTCAACACATCAATCTACTGGGCAATCAGATTTATAAAGGAATATATACTAGTATAGCTAATATTTATATTTTCATTCATTTTGACAATATAGTATGTGTCCTTTCTTCTTTTTTATACACATGTAATCAATGATCTGCAACATAATAGTATTGCTGTGGGGACAGTTTAGGGGACAGTCTGATATTTTGACAATGTAGTATATATATGTCCTTTCTTCTTTTTTATACCCATGTAATCATCGAGTTGCAACATACTTAAACATCGTAGTAAAACCTGAAAGTATTGCTGTGGGGACTTTCAGATGGACAGTCTGATATTCTTCTGTGTATCATTGTTTTGATTTTGACACGTAGTACACAGGTTTGCAGGACTGATACATGTTCTAACCTCAGGTGATTTATGTTCAAGGGAATGGATCCATTAATCAAAAACCTCCATGCTGTGCTTAATGTACACCCCAGGAATCAGATAATGCATGTAAATGATCCCTTATTGCATATTGTTGAGTGAAGAGGGGGGTGTTAAGTAGAATAATACTACCATTTAGACCGTCATGGTATGAGTCACCCCCACACAGTAACAGTCATGAGTCCCCAGATAGTATAAATATTAAAGATCTTTTAAGTACATATTTTATCAGCTGGGTGCAATACTCTCTCAGATAATTGTGTAATGCATCAAATAAGAGATGTGTTTAATATTGTCTGTATATTGTATAATGTATTAAATTAGGGATGTGTTTAATATTGTATAATGTATTAAGAGAGGGTGCAACACTGTCCAGTGAACAGGTCCCGTCCCCTATTAAAAACTACCTTTTTTTCAAATTGAGGTTGCCTGTTTTCCCCAATTTGTGCTGGGTTTTTGGGGTTTTTTTTTGTTAGAATGAAGTGTCTATGTACAACACACTTTCATGTGTATTTTTCACTTAGTTAACAAAGACCTATCATTAAAATTTACAGAAAATAATTTGACAACTTCAAAGTGTTAAGAAGAAAGTTACAAAACTAGAAATGTAAGTTATTTTCTTAGCAAATTAATTGAGTAAATGATAATAAAATCACTTTACTGATGGTATGAATTAATGTCAATTGGAATGATTTTGACTTTTCCTAATTTCATTAAAATGTAGATAAGTTTTCCCAATCGTAAAGACCAGGGGTGCGTTTTACAAAAGAACTTACGACTAACTTAATTTGCATACTGAAATTTTCACGTTTATTGTAAAATCCTTCACTCCAATGTAAACTAGTGAAAACATAATACTGAAATTGAAGTCTCGGAAACATTTTAATTCATGAATTCAAACTAATAACTGTGTAATGCAATTTATTAAGACTTGCGTCTTTGTCGTAAGTTGTTTTTTAAAATTGTTAAAACTTATAAAAAAAAAAGTAAAATTTAAAAAAAAAATCCCTGCCGTCAGGATACTGTAATGTATCAGGTGAACTGTAAGGTGAGAACATCAGTGGTGGACATTTCAGAGTGTATGATGTAGGTCAATGAATAGGTCTTATTTAGAATTGACATTTGTTTATTTTTAACAAATAAATGTGAAAAATGTTGGCTTTTTAACTGACAAAATTGGAGCTTGTCCACTGTGTTATTGCCTAACAAGGTCATAGGAGGAACAGCAAAGATATGTCTGTGCTGAAGTTGTACATTTAAGAATACCCATAAACATGTCAAACATTGAAATACACAGTGACATTTTAATAAGCCAAAAAAAAAAAGAAAGAAAGAAAGAGCATGATTTAGTATGGAGATTATCAGTTTGACATGTTTAATAGAATTTAGCAATCAATAACAAAGAATGAAAAATATCTGTAATTATGTAAGAGGTAATTCTCTAGCATGTACACACACATTCAGGGGGAGCTGTGAGAGGCAGGGGGATAATCTCATTGTGATTTCTTTTGACTCTGAGTAATGCCAGACTAACAGAAAAATAGCAATTATCTCCACACAAACAAAGGGCAGGGTCCCTATTGTGTCACCCAGCCTGGGGCTGAGTTGTTGATTAAGTCCATTGTAGTTGTTCAGTACCTGGACAAAGGAGCATGCCTTGAGCTGCAACAATTAATGTATTTAACATGTTTACTCCCAGCACTGCTATTCCTGTGTGTCCTTCTTGACACCTGCTTTTTGTTGAGTGAATACTGATGGAATTTTTTTTCCTTTGAAGGAACAGAAAGGGCACCTGTTGTTTTGTACTGATACATGTATATACACACACATCTTAAAGCCTACACAGGGCTTTGTCTAATCAATGTGGATTATCAAAGCCTTAGTTCTGCTGGTAGGTGTTATGTAAGATGATTTAATCCAGGATATGGTGTTTTGTGTGCCTTATTTAGATAAAGGTCCACTTATAATTAGCCATGTAAACATGCTGAACAAAGCTTTATTGGTCCTCTGTAATACAGTACCCTGAACACACACAATATCCACCCCAGGCCCAAAAGTTGTGCTGCTCTCATTAACTTGTAAACCATGTTCAAATCCATGTTCTTGTCTATATATTGTACATGTATATTATTTCATTATTTTGTACTTTACATGTATGTATATATATATATATATATATATATCAGGCCCTAATAGTATGGAGTGAGAAGTAAGGGTGACACACACACACACACACACACACACCCTCCCTTCTTTCCTCATATATGAATTTCATTTAAAAAATCAAAAAGAATTGATCAAATTATGTTATACAGTAACCACCCCTCAGCTTGTCATCTCTTCCACCCCCTCCCCCACCCTCACCCCCACCATTTAATCTACAATTAGCTCCTACAGATCGATTTATTTCAATTAATAATTTTAATATTATTAATAATTCATTTTTAATCAACAATTCAAAAATATTGGTCATGGTAATCTAAACTTAAACGAGTACAGTTTCTGCACACCTATTCAATATAATCATTAATTCAGTATCACATATACAAGACCATCAGGCTTGTGGGTTTTTTTTATTTCAAAATTCTTTTCAAAACTGGGGGGGGGGGGGGGATGTAATATTTTGTGTGTGATTTGGACCATTGAATTTTTCTTTGGTCCAGTGAGCAGTGCTGATACAGAGGTCCGATTGGTCAATGCTAAAAAAAAAGAAGATTTTGTGTCAAGACCTGAAGACTGCACTAAACCCCATGTTTAGATTAGATTAGATTTATTGAAATCAATTAGGGGCCCTGAGGGTATACAAGTAAAGAGCAATTAACATACAAAAGAAGAAAGTCAAAATTGGTAGCAATATATGTTAGATATTGTTAGGCAGTCTAGCTACACTGGTGTTATCACTTCCCATCCTGTGGATCATGAGGTCAGGTCTCCTGTGACTTTTAAGTGAAATTGCATTTTTTCACTGCACACAAGGTAATTATTAAGCATATTATACAGTTTTCATTTCATGTACTTTGATGGGATAGGGGGTAACTTTTTGAGAGTCTAAATGCTGAAAAATACATAGATTTCCAGTTTTCATTTCATGTACTTTGATGGGAGATTGGGTACATTATTGAAAGTCTAAATGCTGAAAAATACAGATTTCTAGTCTACACTTAATGTACTTTGATGGGGGAGGGGGTGGGTGGAGTTAATTTAGTGAAAGTCTAAATACAGAGATTTCCAGTTTTCATTTCATGTACTTTGATGGGGAGGGGGTAACTTAGTTAGAATCTAAATGCAGAAAAATACAGAAATTTTTAGTCTACATTTGATGTACTTTGATGTGGGAAAGAGAAACGTGGTAATTTAACTTTTTATTGATAATTATGAATTAGTTTTACCCCAGACTCCTCCATGATTAATTGTTTAAAGAATAAACTTCACCTTACTAGTTAGATGAACCTTCGTGAAGCTGCTATATCTGCTACCTGTTAGTGAGATGAACCTTCGTGAAGCTGCTATATCTGCTACCTGTTAGTGAGATGAACCTTCGTGAAGCTGCTATATCTGCTACCTGTTAGTGAGATGAATCTTCGTGAAGCTGCTATATCTGCTACCTGTTAGTGAGCTGAACCTTCGTGAAGCTGCTATATCTGCTACCTGTTTTGTTTTTGTCCCTTGTCTTTAGAAAAAAGAAATCAATGCTAAACTTTCAAATTTTTAAAATTTTATAAAAATCATTGAATAATTCTCTAGACATTATTTCTCTGCTCAATTGAATATGCCTTAAGGATGTTTTATCGTGGGTGCAATAAATTATTTTGAGATTTATATCAAACAAAACTATAGTGCAGTTACTGAAAGAGAAATTCCAGATATTCATTCCACTCGTATCATTGGTATAGAACTAAAGTGTAAACATCGTCACTCGTTATATATTTTTGGTGTATATCTCCCATCTGATAGTAACGTACAGTCATATGCCAATGAGCTGAATTTACTTGAAGCTCTGTTTAATCACTATTCTTCATATGGTGATGTTCTAATTGGTGGTGACTTCAATGCTAGCTGTAAAGACAATGACCATCTTCGCTGTAACAGACTTAAATCAAAGGCCCTGAAAAATGAGAAAAGAAAAATGGATCATATTTATAAAATATCATACAATCACCATTTTTGAAACATTGGAAAATGTTAAACAATTCCATTTAACATTGGGGGGAAATCTTTGAAATTTTTTAAATTGTTTAGAAGTTAAACATATTTTCTGCAGTGAGTACACAGAATGAAGAGCTGTAAGTTGATGCATTCTTTATTACAGGAAGTGAACAATAGTGAGTGTAGTTTTTTTATTTTGTTTACAGGGATGATGGATAAGGTGTTGGGCGGAACTATGGGTGTGCTTAAACAAGAGGTAACCATGGTGACAGAAGTGATTGACAAGCTGAAAGGAAGAGCTCTTCCACAAAACAGTCTTTCGCTGAATCTCGGCAGTGACAGTAACTTAAAAAATGGTGGGTTTTTACAAAGTACAGACACTTTCGTTTTGAACAACTCGATGCATTTTTCTCTCTTTTCTCAGGATTAACTGATTTTATTGATAATTTTTATGTATTCATGCCTGTTGATGTGAAAGTCACGGGGGAAAATTAATCTGAATTTGTTTCTAACACATTCAATGATTTAGGAATTAGCATTGAAACTTGGCATAAAGATTTATAGTCTCTAAAGTTTCATGAGTTCAGAGATCCACCACACATTTCTTAGTTATGTAGGCACATGGCGGGGTAATATGGAAATATATGAGTTCTTGAAAAAAATCATATTGGATGAGGCGTAAGCCGAGTCCAATATGTTGGGTTTTTTTCAAGGTTCCCATTTTATTTCCATATTACCCCTCTTAAGGGTCTACATAACAAATTTATCCTGTGCATGATTTTACATATGATACAATAATTTTAGGAAAAAGCATATTGACATTATGTGTACTTCATGCTTTATCAAATATACAACAATTAGAAAATGGCTGCAACATTTAAACCAAGAACAATGTCATTAAAACAAGTTTTTCAACAAAATTCATTTGTGTTAAAAAAAAAATTAATTAAAAAGAATGTTTTAACATATGACATCATAATAGGTGCCGGCTACTATGTAGTGACAGTGTTTGCATGTATATATATATATTCTCATGATGTCATAGTACACATGATGTCATAATTATGTGGTCAGTAAACCACGTGGAAGGGGCATATTGGCAATATTAAGTTAGTAAAAGGCACACACATGAGTATAATATTGTTATATATATATATATAGTATTGGTTTCAACCAATGAAATTTCAAGATTTTTATCGGAGGCAGGGATTATAAGATACGGTTTCCAGATAATTTGATTATAAGATCAGCATTAAAAGTCTCCAAAGTCTTTGGGGTTTTAAGGTCAAGTTCATCAAGTCACACAATAAAATGGACTAAATGGTGTCTCAAAGTCTTGATCCATACTATTTAAGTTATAAAATGTCTGTCCATAACTAAAGAATGATACCTACATATATTATTTGTATGTCAAAACATCATAATTACTGGATTATGTGGTAATATATCATTTATACATGATAGTTTAAATACTAGGATTTAAGATTCAGGAATTAAATTTCACATACGGGGTCAGATGTTGAAAGGTTAAAGTTCACCACCACTGGCTTTTACAAACATGATAAAGTAGCAAATTGTCTCTAAATGATATGCAGGGGTTGTCAGTAATGGTTGTCCGATTGCCCGAGGCAAGTGAAAACCCTGTTCGGACAAGTGAAACTCAATACACACTTGCCCGATGGGGCAATTGATTATCTAAATAGGAAATGTGATTATTATAATAATTGTGTTAAGCTTGACGAACATCAAATATTACATGTAGAACGTAATGTCCAACTCCATATATATTGCTGTTTTCTTTACCAAATCGTCAGATTATGGCGAAGGCCCATTCTAGTAGACCTTACTGTATCAGCAATTGACACAGAGAGATAATTAAAGTTACTGGTTGACAGAAATATATTAGAGTCTAAAATATTTAGGACAACTAAGTTTTTCATTCGGACAAATAAAACTTCCGAGTTTACTTGCCCGAAGGGCAAGTAAGAAGAAAAGTTAATATCTATCCCTGATGTCTGATATTGTATCCGATTGATAAGTCTCATATTGACTCCGAGTCCGAGTGATAACATTCTTTGTGAAAGATGTCGCACCTGACCAAAGTTTGATGTGTCGATCTACTCAGCTGGGTGAAATACTCTATGTAACACTTTGTTTTTCACTTTTTGAGAGGGGGGGGGGGGGGGGGGGCCATGAACATCATTAAGGTAGCTCACTACACTTAAGCTTATACTCTGTATGACACCACGTCACAAGATGGCGATTTAAATGTTTTGTGAAATTATTTGTATCGATCAATTTGTTTGTCTGTCATCATAGCTCAGTGGTTAAAGCATTGGACTGGTGAACAGTAGATCTCGAGTTCAAATCCTGCGGAGTCTTTTGTTCATATGTTTGGAAAATCATGTTTTTATCCAAATTTGTATATTTTTTGCCTTTTTGGCATATAAACTTATTGTATATCATCATATCTTTTATAATTAAATCAATTTGTGCTGATTTCAGAAACTATTTCTGGGTGTAGTGAGCCACCTTAAAGCACATTCTGTGATATCTAGAAGAGACAGTTGACCATTGCTATAGAATTTTATCATACCCCCGTAATCAGAGATTGGGGGACATATAGAATTTTATCATACCCCCGTAATCAGAGATTGGGGGACATATAGAATTTTATCATACCCCCGTAATCAGAGATTGGGGGACATATAGAATTTTATCATACCCCCGTAATCAGAGATTGGGGGACATGTAGAATTTTATCATACCCCCGTAATCAGAGATTGGGGGACATGTAGAATTTTATCATACCCCCGTAATCAGAGATTGGGGGACATATAGAATTTTATCATACCCCCGTAATCAGAGATTGGGGGACATGTAGAATTTTATCATACCCCCGTAATCAGAGATTGGGGGACATGTAGAATTTTATCATACCCCCGTAATCAGAGATTGGGGGACAAGTAGAATTTTATCATACCCCCGTAATCAGAGATTGGGGGACATGTAGAATTTTATCATACCCCCGTAATCAGAGATTGTGGGACATGTAGAATTTTATCATACCCCCGTAATCAGAGATTGGGGGACATATAGAATTTTATCATACCCCCGTAATCAGAGATTGGGGGACACATAGAATTTGGTCTGTCTGCCTGTCTGTTTGCTTTTCTGCAAAAACCTGGACCTTTGGGCTTTTAGTACAAGGGCTTTCATGTTTCAAATTTGTATTTCCTGTAACAAGACTTTTCTTGTAGTACCAAAAGTTTAATCCTCATGATCTCGATTTGACCTACTTTTAAAAAAACTTTGACCTTGGCCAAATATTTTGAATGCTTAGTGATGGTGGCTTTCATATTTCACATGTGTATTCCTTGTGACAAGACCTTTCTTTTTCTTATTGATGTTTCATATGAGCAGGGCACTGAGACTTAACTTTATTGTCATATTTCAGAATCGTATGGATGTCGCCATTGCCAAGAAAACTTTTCAACCCTGCTGAACCTACAGCAACACATAATCTGTGAACACACTAAGGAACTCCGAACCGAAATACACCAGCACCAACACAAGAAACACCGACCTCTGGACGGAAGTGGGTCGATTCATCCCAAGAAGCGGAAAATTTTAGAGGGATATACTCTAGAAGGCAAGGAGGAGAGGGTTAAAAATTTGGGGATTGACTTTCAAAGCAACGATGATGATGACGATGATGATGACGACGAGGACAGGCTGGTAATCAGTACGTCACCAGCTCCCCCAGAAAACGCCAGCAGTGAACCGGCTCCGGTTGAGGAATTTATGTCCTATCCTCACAAAAAGCTGAAGAGGAAAGACTACCTGGAAATTAAAGGTGAAGTGAGGAAGGAGAAAGATTTGCAGAAAGAGTACGAGAAAATCATAAACAAAGCTAAGAAGGAGATTGATCGAGAAAACAACGAAATCCGTGAAAAGTTGGAGAAGACTGAGTTACTTTACGCAACCGCTAAGTTTCAACCTGAAACGAAGTCTGAGCATGTAAATGATGCACTGCCAAGTCAACTGTACAGTGCTCCATATAATGTGCCACACCAAGATATTAGACTACCGTATCCACCCGTGTCAGCACAGCAGTCAATGGTCCCAGCTATTAACATGAACATGTATGGAAATTTTGCGATGCCAATGAATTTTCCGCCCCATCCTATGGCTTACATGAATCCTGGAATGTTCATGCCTCCCATGACTACACATCAGCATTCAACCAATTACATTCCTCAACCAAATCCAATGCCAACCTCTCCTTTGCCTTCTAGAGTAGCCCAAGTATCAAGCCCAAGGATGTCACCACGCAGTCTCGGGACCCCCAAACCCGAGAAACCCAAGTCAGCACGCTCATCGAATTCAAAACGCCGTAACCAAAAAGTAGAAAGAAAGGGAAGTTTGTCGGATGATAAAAGTCAGTCGGATGACAAGAGTGAAGTAGTCGAGATTTATGAATGTAAAGTTTGCTGTCGAAAATTTTCACAAGTCGGGAACTTTCACAACCACATGAAACTTCATAACGAGAAGTCGTGTAGTTGTGGAATCTGTAAAGTGGAGTTTAGCGATAGTTACGAACTGCAACGTCACATGAGAACGACACACACGGGAAGCATGCCATATAAGTGTAACGAGTGTGATCGAGAATTTAGCCAGTATAACAATTTGAGAAGACATCTTCGAGTCCACAGTGGAAATTCTTACAAGTGCCATATTTGTGGAAGAAACTTCAATGAAATTTTCTACTTGGATATGCATATTGGTTCCCACACCGGAGAACGAACCTACAAGTGTGGAGTCTGTAGTGTGACTTTTCGAGACAACGCAGAGCTTCAGAGGCATGTGAAGACGCACAGTGTAGACGAGCTCCACACTTGTGATGCTTGTGGGAAGTCGTTCAGTAAAGCCTGTGTTCTTCGCCAACACAAGAAGATGCATTTAGGAATCCGTCCTTACAAATGTAACATCTGCGATAAAGCTTTCATTCATCGTCATCATCTTACCATCCATATGCGTATGCACAACACTTCAAAGCCATACACCTGCAAGTTTTGTCATCGAGAATTCACCCAAACTAGTCACTTGTATAAACATATCGAAAAACAACATGAGGAGGAGATTGGAAAAGCTGTTGATCTCAATTTTAAAAATGGAAAGAAAAGCATTCCTTCAGCCTCAGAGATTGAAGAGTTATTCTGTAAGATGCAGAGTCCGTCCAATTCATCGTCTGCTAGTGTGGATAGTGGGAATGCAGAAACGATCGGAAGACCAAGGAGTGACTCCAACATTAGTCAAGCAGACTCCGCCATTTCACTGTCCAGGTCTAATGTTAGCCCCATCTCCATGGAAACTCCTCCTCCTGTTGAATATTCATCCACTCCTCAATATTCACCCATCTCTTCAGCATCTAGTCAGTGTGACAACGAAGCTCGTTCTCTCACGCCAACCACCGAAGTTCTTCCCACTCACTTAAAGTCAAATGGTCTCAGTCAAGCAGCAGCAAGAAACCCTGCAGGCCAGACGCACACAAAAAAGGACTCGCTGTCTCATGCAAACTCTCAGGAGTATTCTACCGCAAATCCAAAACTAAACGAGAACAAAATACTCACGACAGACCAAAGCAAGAATACATCTCATTATCATCAAGATCATATTAGAAGTACTTGTTTAAAAACGGAGAAGTTCAACATTTTACCAGATGTTAGCAGGATCACAGACACGGACCAACTTTCTCAGGAATTTAGGGCACCCAGGAAGGACGTGAGTCGGAAGTCGGCGTCATCTCCGTGCTCAAGCCTGTCCTCTGACTCTGCATTGGGAATTACTGACCATCCTAGCCCTCCTTCAGCCATTTTGACTCCAGAGTCGATTAAGGTAGAGAAGAAGGAATGCAAGGAAGAAAAACCCAAAAAGAGAAGAAGGAGGAGAAAGAAGATGGAGGCAGACAGTGAAAGCATCGCTACTACTGATGCTCCCCCGTCCGCCCCCAACAGCCAGATTCCTAGCCTACCCCCCATGATGCCAAATATTCCTACAGATGTGCAGCAGATGTACCTAATGCAGATGCAGCATCTTCAAGATATGCACATGGTTCTGTTTGCTAATGCTATGGCCAATCAGAGTTTTCCGAATGGCCCTGGGACCAAACCCAACAGTCCGGCCACTACTCTCCCAGTGGCAAGTCCTTCGTCTTATGGTTACGGAAACCAGATGGACGTTTTCTCCCAGGCGTCCCAGCCTCGGACATTTTCTCCGGTGTCCCACAGCAGATTCCATAACTCACAGAGCGACGTCAGTGGACCTATGGACTTGAGTGTAGAAAAACAAGCATAGATTCATATTCCTTACGAAGATTAATTGCTCAAAAGTAAAAGAATTCCAATACACTGTTATTGAGGCAAATGCAAACTCCGATTGCTGCCTGTGGCTTTTATTTGAAAATGCTGCTGAAAGTTTTCTTTGTGGATTTCACTAGGAAATCTGTACCTGTGCCTTTTGCCTACATGTGTTGTATTTGATTGTGTTCTAACGAAATTATTACACACAGACACTTTTACTTTATATGACAAAACACCAAATCAAAATTGTGTACACTTTTTATATTAAGCAGGTTGTTCAATTCTCTGTGTTCAATGTACTGATTTTTTGCCTGTAAATCAAACAGATATTGCTCAAATTTTTTTTTTACCATTAAACAACTTGTGTTGACCTGTGTTCAGCCATGATGGCGTTCAGACGAAAAATGTCCTCATATTGTTAAACTGAGTTGTGAGTCATCTTTCATTGCCTTTGAAATCATTCACAAAATTTATACCTCGGGATTCATTGTTTGCCAATTATTATGTTGCAGCAAAACTATAGCAATATCTCTTAGCTTTACATTTGTGCCATAATGGAGTCCACATTCCCATAATGCCATTGAATGGTGAAATATACACTTACAAACTCCCAGAGTAAGATGGAAAAATATTTTTATTTTTTTTTTTGCGTATTACTTGGAAGTGAGTTCTTATGCAATATATTTTATTTCTACTTTTACTTTCATTTTTGAAAGTTCAGAGTTCAAGCCTGGAATTTATTTCTAGAAGAAGCAGAGACTTCTTTGGGGGTCTTTTATGATTTTTTCTCCCTTTTAAATATGTGTTCCGAATCATTAGCACCAGCAAGATTTCTGTAGCTTCTGTCTCCTTTATGTTTTTGACTAGTCAGGTGCGTGCCATACCCTGTCAGGAATCGGTGCTCGCTGTTTACTATTCGATTCCAGTATTGTAGTTACCTACACCCCCTACAACCCACCCCCAATTTTTATATATCAACCTAGCATGAAATTGGAAATATGCATACTTTTCTGTAGGAAAGTGAATTATTGGATTTTAGAATTATTTTAATTCTTTCAATTTACAAAACTGTCAGAAAAAGTTTTTATAATCGCTTCTAACAAAAATAAAATCGAATGTTGAGACGAACATAGATTGACATGTGGTGGGACATTATTGTTGTTTGAGGTGAAAGACTTTCTTCGACATTTATGTAAATTCCAGATACCAATAATGCTGTACTCTTGTCATTGAAAAGTGTATGCTAATGATATATTGGTATTCTTTCACTTGTAGAAAATGTGTGGGGGTGGTGGATTTGTAAGCAAACTTTCACAATTGTTATTTACCAAAATATACTGGCTTCAATGTTTTCAGCTTGCGTTAAAATACACGATTATATTTAAAAAGATGTGTGGCTTTTTCGGTGGACAGTTTTGTGTATATTTATACCTCTCAGGTGTTTTTATCCTGCCATGATTATGCAATCTGTATTTATATTGTATAATAACATTTTGTTTGTTTGTTTTAATTGTGTGTCACATTGCTCATTTTATATTGTACAGAACCTGTGTAAAAATGATAACGGAGTATTGTGTTTTTAGAATTCGTAAAAATGATGATGGAGTATTGCGTTTTTAGAATTCGTAAAAATGATGATGGAGTATTGTGTTTTTAGAATTCGTAAAAATGATGATGGAGTATTGTGTTTTTAGAATTCGTGTTTGACAGAATATTTCTAGAGAAATGATTGTACCTACATGAGATTTGTGTGCGAGATTGCTAGGATTGGTGAACCATTGTGTGAATGGCCGTACCCTCATTGTAGTATTTTAATCAGTCCAAGGATGATTTGATTCAGATTGTTTAAATGAAAGCCATTTCTGTTTATTTTATATGATATGAAGTGAGTTGGGGAGGTTTTTGAAAGAGGGTAAGCTTTCCCAACTGTAAAATGAGTAGAAATTACTTTTATTTCGTATGATTTTAAGTAAGTAAAATGCATTTCTTGCATTTGGATGAATAATGTTAGAGAAAATAAGAATTTTATCTGACCTGGGGTGATATTGCATTATATGGTCTTAGTTTTTAGATTGTAAACAATGATGGTCAAGTTAATTGAACCAGTCATATTGCATTTGACAAGTGAAATTAGATTTTAATTGATAAATAGTGATGTAAATTGATTGAAGAATTGTGCTTGAAATAACCAAAAGATGTATCGCGTGCGGCATGATGACCTTGAATTCAGGTCTGAGTGATTAAAACTCTATTGATTTAGAAAAATGTTGCTGGTATGTTACGAAAAAATAGATAATGTTTATGTATTTGCTTTATTATTGAAAAGTCTGTGTTTGCTTTATCATTGAAAAGTCTAGCTTTTTCCTTTTGGATTTCATTTAGCCATTGCATGATAGATTGAGCAGTGATTCACATTAAGTAGTAGAGTTTGTTCAAAAGTTTCATGTTATATTTTTAACTGTTCCTCTGAACAGACTGACAATACCAATTTAACCTGTCCGGAGGTGTGTGTGTGTGTCTGTCTGTACATCCATCGCTACTGTGTGTGCCAACTGTATAGCACGTGTCGTCATTTTAAGCTGATCTCAAAACCTAAATTAATTTACCAACTCTAGCAGCTCAGATAGGAGTCAAAGGGTATAAATTTCGTCCAATCAGAATTGTGATTTCATAAGTCTTCATCATCATCATCCATTCACAATGTGTTTAACAACTCATTTGCATTCCATTCAGAAACGCGTGATTATGGTTTTGATATGTCTATTTTTTTCTTTTTTATTGAATTTGGGTTTTTTTTTGTACATGTATAATGATTTGTATTGAAATATTCATATTGTAGTTAGTTTTGCATTTCTTTACTTGATCTCAATGGTAGACAAATTTTAATATGTATTGGATGAATGGGAAGTTGTTGGCATTGAAAGGGGAGAGTTAAGCATAGATGTTATTTTATTGCATTTTCATAGCGCTCAAATCACAAAAATTTGATATTCAGGTTTTTTATGGGGATTTTATTTTCTTTCTCTTTTTTTTCAAGAATTTCATTTTTCCACAATGTTTATTACTATTATTATTTTTTACATTCACTTAAAATATCATTGGGATGTTCAAATTTTTTATATTCTTGACAAGATTACATGTCAAACACAACTGGACAATATTATGATAGTTTTTAAAATTATATTTTTTAGGATGTAGAAAAATAAAAATCTAGCAAGATTTTGAAATGACATCATGCCAAGGTAGAAACTGCTGTCTCAAGTATTGATTATTTTTGATTATTAATATATTTATTTTGGTAGACAGGTGTACAACTCTCTGTCTGGGAAGCCCGCTCATGAAATGCTCATATTTATATGCATTTTTGTATTATAGTTTCAACGTTCACTGTAATTTTGTTGCATGTAGAGTAGATTTTAGTTTTAGTTATTTAGCTCCCTCCCCTTTTTCCTTTCCATTTTAGAGGCTTTCCTTTCCGATTTCTTTTTTTTTTTTCTATTCATTTCTTTTTCATCTCTTTCTTTGTTTTTTTCTCTCCATGTTTAGCTGAGTGTGTGAATTGTTCATAAGGTTTCATTTTTATCAGGCATTATAGTGGTTACAACTGAGCCTTGAATATTACATTTGTTTAGATTTTTTTTTTAATGCATTTACTTTACAATTTTGTTGTCCATGCTGCTTGGTTTGAAGAGCAGCATTTGTAAATTCCAAAAATATGCAGGTTTAAAATTGTGTTCATTTGCCTATTTTTTTATTCCATTATTATAAAATTTATGTAGGGAATTTGTTGTCAAATTTATCAATTCTGTTATGCAAAGTTTACACCACAAAACAACAAAAACAGGAAAATGATGAAATTATGACAATTTACACAACATATTAGTAACCAATTGTGTCAAACACTGTAAAATTTAATTTATCTTATTTTCTTTAGTTCATTCCATAAGGCAGTTCTGATGAGAACTTTAAATATAATTGCTGCTGACAAAAGTTCTGCAGATGTGCAATTCTTTTTTTTTTTATCCTTCTGAAAATAAAACATGATTAAAGAATTTTAGATTTGCTTGTATTATTACCAGAGGGTGCATTTTAGAGCTGACCATGGCAAGTTCTTTATGAAAAGATGAAAACAACAAACGGTGATCAGTCTTCTAATTATATGATTATCGGAGGGCATTTTTTAAGAACTTTCCATTGCAAAATTTTGTTGGGGTCAATTAAAAATCTCAAGAACCACTAGGCCAAAATTTTTTAATTTACATGAAAGTTTTCTTACATAGTGCAGATTCAAATTTGTTAAAATCATGACACCCGGGGGTAGGGTGGGGTCACAACGGGATCGAAGTTTTACATGCGAATGTTTTAAAAATCTTAAGAACCACTGGGTTAGAAAATTTACATGTGATTATATAATAGGGAAAATGCTTAAAAATCTTCTCAAGAACCACTGGGTTAGAAAAGTTTAGATTTACATGAAAGCTTCCTGACGTAGTGCAGTTTCAAGTTTATTAAAATCATGGGCTCTGGGGGTAGGTTGTGGCCATAATAGGGGATCTAAGTTTTGCATGTGAATATATGGGTGAAACCTTAAAAAAGTTTTTCAAGAACCACTGGATCAGAAAAGTTTAAATTTACAGGAAAGCTTCCATGATATAGATTAGATTCACATTTTTCAAATCATGGTTCCCAGGGGTAGAGTGGGGCCACAATAGGGTATCAAAGTTTACATTCATATATATATAGTGAAATGTTTTAACAATCTTCTCAAGAACCATTGGGTCAGAAAAGTGGAAATTTACATGAAAGCTTCCTGACATTATTAGTGACATAGAATAAATTCAAGTTTGTTCAAATCATGGTCCCCGGGGGGTGGGGGGGGGGGGGATAGGATGGGGCCACAATAGGGGATCAAAGTTTAATATGCTGATATACATAGGAAAATTAAAAAAATATATGTATATCTTTTGAACTATTTAAGTGAGGACTTTCGTATATTGTATATATACATTCTTTACAGAAAGACCTATCATGTGACCTTGACCTGGAAGTTTGACCTAATTTTAATAAAAATATGACCTATTCAATATGTCCTGAACTATTTGAGGTAAATGCTTTATATCTTGTATATGAATTTCTTAAGGCAAGACCTTTCATTTCATATCATGCCCTTTGACTTTGAACTCTGAGTTTGACCTATTTTTAAGAAAACATAATCTATTAAGTATATCCGGAACTAATTTTGGTAGGGCTTTCATATTTTGTGTATAGATTCTTTATGTCAGGACCTTGTGACACAATGGTGTTTGAAGTTTTGATCTTGGAGTTTAACCTACTTTTTGAAATCCCGGACCTATATAATATCTCCTGAACTATTTAAGGTAAGGCTTTCTTATTTTGTATATACTTTATGGCAAGACCTTGTTATACTTTGGTATTTGACCTTGTGACCTTGAACGACGATGCCAAGATGGCTCAGGTGATCGAAGTGGCCTATGGGACTCTTGTTATATGATTGCCTGATGGCACGTTTGAGAACCATTCATTGAATTTGTGATATGATTACATGATGGCACTTTTTTAATTGTCCATTGTGAGTTCTTTATATGATAGCCAGAGGGCGCTTTTGATTGATTGATTGTATATTGTTTAACGTCCCTCTCGAGAATTTTCCACTCATATGGATACTTCACAATTGCCGGTGAAGGGCTGCAAAATGTGGGCCTATGCGCGGCGCTTACGGCCTTTGAGCAGGGAGGGATCTTAATCGTGCCACACCTGCTGTGACACGGGGCCTTGGTCGCCTCTTACGACAACAAGGGGTACTGAGGACCTATTCTAACCCGGATCCCCACGGGATGAGGGCGTTTTTGAGAAATGAGAACTGCCCACTTGAGTTCTTTATATGATACATGTACATGTAAGCATAGGGCGCTTTTGAGAAATGTCAATTGTGAGCTCTTTATAGGAGTTTTACGAAGAGGCTTACTTTTACAATCGATGACTGACTTTTACATTTAAAGGGGCCAACTCCAAATTTGAAAAATTTCCAAAATTCAAACTTTTACGGCATTCAGTTGTTGTATATTATTTAACGTCCCACTTGAGAATTTCTCACTCGTATGGACATCACCATTGCCGGTGAAGGGTTGCAAAATTTAGGCCTATGCTCGGCACTTATGGCCTTTTTGCAGAGAGGATCTTTATCGTGCCACACCTGTTGTGACACGGGGCCTTGGTTTTTCTGGTCTTACCTATTCTAACCCAGACCCAAACGAGGTATGGCATTTGGGACAAGCACATGTCAAATGCTTATATTGATAATGTACAGTATTTACTAGTATACCAGGGAGTAATCGATTTTCTTGGGGCCAATTTTCATGTTTCGAGCAATTTAAACATGTATTTGTAGATCTTGTTCTTTTAGCATACTTGATTCTAACGATCCGGCGCACCCGGGTTAATCGGCGATGACTGGCGACACACTTGATTGTGAGCCGGAATTGCGCACGCATCCCGCCGGGTAAGCCGATTGAGCCAGATTTACAGTGTAGAGAAAGAAACAAAGTGAACGTTATATAGATATACACATATATAGGCGAAGACGGCTTCAAGCTCCAGCTGGCGTCCTTGGAGACAGTAGTATCGGGAGTTGCCTATTCTAAAATGTTTTTAATTTTTACTCTGGTAAAATAAACATGATTTGAAAATATGTTGGTCATTTCTATGCGGAATAATGTTTATACAATAAAAGGTCAGCATATTTTCATTACCGTACTTTAGCCGGGTCACTTGACTCATAGCGCGTCGCCGGGTATACCCGGCTTAGTTCGATTCGGCCGGATGTTTTAAGAATCAAATATGCTATTTAAGTCAAGCTTTTCAAGGTATTTATGCGTTTATCTGATCGAGACATAAGGCTCATGGCCGGTATGACCGGCCGACAGGGGATGCTTATTTTTCCTGGCCACCTGATCCCACCCATGCCAAGAAATTCCTAGCAAAATCTCCGGTATAGAAAAACCGTTATAAATCAGTGACCGCAATTAAGAGATAAGCGACGGCTACTATTAATCAGCATGTACATGTAATATGGTCCTATTGAAGCCAACGAATTCAGACCGGACGGGATTTCTTGGCATGCTCTGGAATGCCCATGGGTCAGTGTATGTCCAACTCTTTATTTTCCTTGTGGAAGTTGTGAGATTGATCACTGTTCGTTATCTTCACCTTTCATGTGTGTGTGTGTTATTGAAAATTAGGGTGTCATAAATGTGTGGAAAAGGGGGAAACCCTAAATAAAGGAAAACTGAGTTACCACACATGTCGTTGATTCTACAGTGTATATTGATATAAATGTATACAATATACACATCACGTATTGATTGTCTTCACATTTAGACCTAGTAGAGTTTCAACACGAAAAAGAGGTATACAAAGACGTAGCATTGTTTGGGTTTTTTTTATACTAGGGGGACCTATGACAAAGTATATCTCGACAAGCCTACCCCCTCAAAGTTTGGGGCTAGTATAGAGCTGCCGTCCAAAGGTATGTGTGGGTGGGTGGGGGTTGCTTTGTTCCTGGGGGAGCCAGAAACCCAAGATGTAATATATAGAGACCTTTCAAGTTTTCGGGACTGCTGACACATTATTTAGAAATGTTAAGATAACTTTAGTTCGTCTGATTACATTGAGTGCGCTGTGGTACGCTTATGATATACTGTAATCTTTTCTTTTTATGGCAATTTTCTGGGTCCCTTTATGCATTTCTCAGCTTCTCATCCGCAGTTAACATTTAAAGTCAAAACGAGTAGTGCATTTCTTAGTACATGTTTTATCGAGCACAATCCCGCCTGTATTACACACAAACACAACCCTGCCTGTATTACACACAAACACAACCCCGCCTGTATTACACACACAAAAAACAACCCCGCCTGTATTACACACAAAAACAACCCCTCCTGTATTACACACAAACACAACCCCGGCTGTATTACATACAAACACAACCCCGCCTGTATTACACACAAACACAACCCCGCCTGTATTACATACAAACACAACCCCGGCTGTATTACATACAAACACAACCCCGCCTGTATTACACACAAACACAACCCCGCCTGTATTACACACAAACACTACCCTGCCTGTATTACACACAAACGCAATGCCGCCTGTATTACACACAAACACAGCCCTGGCTGTATTACACACAAACACAACCCCGCCTGTATTACACACACACAAACACAACCCCGCCTGTATTACACACACAAAAAACAACCCCGCCTGTATTACACACAAAAACAACCCTGCCTGTATTACACACAAACACAACCCGGCCGCCTGTATTACACACAAACACAACCCCGCCTGTATTACACACAAACACAACCCCGCCTGTATTACACACAAACACAACCCCGCCTGTATTACACACAAACACAACCCCGCCTGTATTACACACAAACACAACCCCGCCTGTATTACACACAAACACAACCCCGCCTGTATTACATACAAACACAACCCCGCCTGTATTACACACAAACACAACCCCGCCTGTATTACATACAAACACAACCCCGCCCGTAATACACACAAACACAACCCCGCCTGTACTACACACAAACACAACCCCGCCTGTATTACATACAAACACAACCCGGCCGCCTGTATTACACACAAACACAACCCGGCATGTATTACACACAAACACAACCCCGCCTGTATTACACACAAACACAACCCCGCCTGTATTACACACAAACACAACCCCGCCTGTATTACACACAAACACAACCCCGCCTGTATTACACACAAACACAACCCGGCCGCCTGTATTACACACAAACACAACCCCGCCTGTATTACATACAAACACAAACCCGCCTGTATTACACACAAACACAACCCGGCCGCCTGTATTACATACAAACACAACCCGGCCGCCTGTATTACACACAAACACAACCCCGCCTGTATTACACACAAACACAACCCCGCCTGTATTACACACAAACACAACCCTGCCTGTATTACACACAAACACAACCCGGCCGCCTGTATTACACACAAACACAGCCCCGCCTGTATTACACACAAACACAACCCCGCCTGTATTACACACAAAAACAACCCGGCCGCCTGTATTACACACAAACACAACCCCGCCTGTATTACACACAAAAACAACCCGGCCGCCTGTATTACACACAAACACAACCCCGCCTGTATTACACACAAACACAACCCGGCTGCCTGTATTACACACAAAAACAACCCCGTCTGTATTACACACAAACACAACCCCGCCTGTATTACACACAAACACAACCCCGCCTGTATTACACACAAACACAACTCCGCCTGTATTACATACAAACACAACCCGGCCGCCTGTATTACACACAAACACAACCCCGCCTGTATTACATACAAACACAACCCCGCCTGTATTACACACAAACACAACCCCGCCTGTATTACATACAAACACAACCCCGCCTGTATTACACACAAACACAACCCCGCCTGTATTACACACAAACACAACCCCGCCTGCATTACACACAAACACAACCCCGCCTGTATTACACACAAACACAACCCGGCCGCCTGTATTACACACAAACACAACCCCGCCTGTATTACACACAAACACAACCCCGCCTGTATTACACACACACAAACACAACCCCGCCTGTATTACACACACAAAAAACAACCCCGCCTGTATTACACACAAAAACAACCCTGCCTGTATTACACACAAACACAACCCCGCCTGTATTACACACAAACACAACCCGGCCGCCTGTATTACACACACAAAAAAAAACAACCCCGCCTGTATTACACACAAACACAACCCCGCCTGTATTACATACAAACACAACCCCGCCTGTATTACACACAAACACAACCCCGCCTGTATTACACACAAACACAACCCCGCCTGTATTACACACAAACACAACCCGGCCGCCTGTATTACACACAAACACAACCCCGCCTGTATTACACACACACAAACACAACCCCGCCTGTATTACACACACAAAAAACAACCCCGCCTGTATTACACACAAAAACAACCCTGCCTGTATTACACACAAACACAACCCGGCCGCCTGTATTACACACAAAAACAACCCCGCCTGTATTACACACAAACACAACCCCGCCTGTATTACACACAAACACAACCCCGCCTGTATTACACACAAACACAACCCCGCCTGTATTACACACAAACACAACCCCGCCTGTATTACACACAAACACAACCCCGCCTGTATTACATACAAACACAACCCCGCCTGTATTACACACAAACACAACCCCGCCTGTATTACATACAAACACAACCCCGCCCGTAATACACACAAACACAACTCCGCCTGTACTACACACAAACACAACCCCGCCTGTATTACATACAAACACAACCCGGCCGCCTGTATTACACACAAACACAACCCGGCATGTATTACACACAAACACAACCCCGCCTGTATTACACACAAACACAACCCCGCCTGTATTACACACACAAAAAACAACCCCGCCTGTATTACACACAAACACAGCCCTGGCTGTATTACACACAAACACAACCCCGCCTGTATTACACACACACAAACACAACCCCGCCTGTATTACACACACAAAAAACAACCCCGCCTGTATTACACACAAAAACAACCCTGCCTGTATTACACACAAACACAACCCGGCCGCCTGTATTACACACAAACACAACCCCGCCTGTATTACACACAAACACAACCCCGCCTGTATTACACACAAACACAACCCCGCCTGTATTACACACAAACACAACCCCGCCTGTATTACACACAAACACAACCCCGCCTGTATTACACACAAACACAACCCCGCCTGTATTACATACAAACACAACCCCGCCTGTATTACACACAAACACAACCCCGCCTGTATTACATACAAACACAACCCCGCCCGTAATACACACAAACACAACTCCGCCTGTACTACACACAAACACAACCCCGCCTGTATTACATACAAACACAACCCGGCCGCCTGTATTACACACAAACACAACCCGGCATGTATTACACACAAACACAACCCCGCCTGTATTACACACAAACACAACCCCGCCTGTATTACACACAAACACAACCCTGCCTGTATTACACACAAACACAACCCGGCCGCCTGTATTACACACAAACACAGCCCCGCCTGTATTACACACAAACACAACCCCGCCTGTATTACACACAAACACAACCCCGCCTGTATTACACACAAAAACAACCCGGCCGCCTGTATTACACACAAACACAACCCTGCCTGTATTACATACAAACACAACCCGGCTGCCTGTATTACACACAAAAACAACCCCGTCTGTATTACACACAAACACAACCCCGCCTGTATTACACACAAACACAACCCCGCCTGTATTACACACAAACACAACCCCGCCTGTATTACATACAAACACAACCCCGCCTGTATTACACACAAACACAACTCCGCCTGCATTACATACAAACACAACCCGGCCGCCTGTATTACACACAAACACAACCCCGCCTGTATTACATACAAACACAACCCCGCCTGTATTACACACAAACACAACCCCGCCTGTATTACATACAAACACAACCCCGCCTGTATTACACACAAACACAACCCCGCCTGTATTACACACAAACACAACCCCGCCTGCATTACACACAAACACAACCCCGCCTGTATTACACACAAACACAACCCCGCCTGTATTACACACAAACACAACCCCGCCTGTATTACACACAAACACAACCCTGCCTGTATTACACACAAACACAACCCCGCCTGTATTACACACAAACACAACCCGGCCGCCTGTATTACACACACACAAAAAAACAACCCCGCCTGTATTACACACAAAAACAACCCCTCCTGTATTACACACAAACAACCCCGCCTGTATTACATACAAACACAACCCCGCCTGTATTACACACAAACACAACCCCGCCTGTATTACACACAAACACAACCCCGCCTGTATTACACACAAACACAACCCGGCCGCCTGTATTACACACAAACACAACCCCGCCTGTATTACACACAAACACAACCCCGCCTGTATTACACACACACACAAAAAAACAACCCCGCCTGTATTACACACAAAAACAACCCCTCCTGTATTACACACAAACACAACCCCGCCTATATTACATACAAACACAACCCCGCCTGTATTACACACAAACACAACCCCGCCTGTATTACACACAAACACAACCCCGCCTGTATTACACACAAACACAACCCCGCCTGTATTACACACAAACACAACCCGGCCGCCTGTATTACACACAAACACAACCCCGCCTGTATTACACACAAACACAACCCCGCCTGTATTACACACAAACACAACCCGGCCGCCTGTATTACACACAAACACAACCCCGCCTGTATTACACACAAACACAACCCCGCCTGTATTACACACAAACACAACCCCGCCTGTATTACATACAAACACAACGCCGCCTGTATTACACACAAACACAACCCCGCCTGTATTACACCTAAACACAGCCCCGCCTGTATTACACCTAACACAGCCCCGCCTATATTACATACAAACACAACCATGTCTGAATTACACCCACATACAATAGTCAGATCGTGTCATCAATATTTGAAATCCGTTGCAAGCATTCTTCACAAACTCACAGAACAGCAGGTCGTTTGGAGATAAGACACTTTGGCCTGAAGGTTGAATAAGAACGTCACATACGGTATGCAATATCGCCTATCGGAAGCATGGGGTTCAATGACGGGGGACATCCCGGGCTTATAGGTGTGTTGTTCTGTGTGGGACTCCTACATCTCAGCGCCTTCGTCAGTGTCACTATTTATCACGAGCTACGAATTCAACATTTAGAGGTGAGTCAGTAAGTCCACGTGGTATCAACACACGAAATGTTACGAAAACTTTGATGATTTTCGATGTCAACTAGAAATGTCAACGTCACTCCTACACGATACAGAAATACAGTTTCATGTAGATTTCATTTAAAGTATTCTGCAGAGGACGTTCAAGATACAGATCTAACTTTATCACATTAATGTTGATTTGTACAGAGAGGTGATTGGTTTCAAGGAAACGCTGATGACGTCGACAGATCACGACAAAGGCGAAATACAGAGGTGAATAGCATGCATCATTTAATATCAGTTGTAACACAAAATTTGATTGGTGTAGAAAAATACCTTATTTTTCAATGAAAAAATCTGCATGTAAGTTTTGTGACGTCGTGCTGTTGAAGATATGGGATAATGTAATAACAGGATAATGTGAATTTAAAGAGTAGAATTTGATATTAAGAATTGAAATTCGTAGCTTAACCATGTTCATTATTATTCGGAGGTATAAAATGATTGATTGATTGTATATTGTTTAACGTCCCACGCGAGTATTTTTCACTCATATAGAGACGTCACCATTACCGGTGAAAGGCTGCAAAATTTATACCTATGCTCGACGCTTACGGCCTTTGAGCAGGGAGGGATCTTTACCGTACCACACCGGCTGTGACACGGGACCTCGGTTTTTGGGGTCTCATCCGAACGACCAACCCATTTAATCGCCTCTTACGGCTAACAAGGGGTACTGAGGACCTATTCTTACCCGGATCCCCACGGGACACCATCATATCCTTCGAAGTGCTTCATGAAGTCAGACTTACATTTACGACTATACCAAAGTGTTTGGTTATGTCGGACATAATCACTGCTTTTAATGTCGGTATATCTATATCTTGTAGACAAATGAGAGAACTGATGTTGATGTCATACGTCACATCGTGCGAGAAATTACGGAATTCATGAAAGCAGACGATTCTGACAGGGCGCGAAAACTACGTCAAGCAGCATCTCCTGGAACAACCGGAAATGAAATGGCGCAGATATTTGAACAGCTGGCTAATTCTGAGGTACGTACATGCTGCTTGTTGAGATGGAATAGCAGTTTAAACTAAGATTTTTATGTGTATATGTAAGTCAGTACGAGTTGGTGTAGATAACAACACGGTTACATGTCTTCTTACTTTCATTTTCAGCTTGCTATTTTTAACAAGTACTGTGGACAAAACAGCACGATATGCTTACCAGGTATCGACGTTACTAACTACTTTTCTCAATGCATGCTATGAACTCGTCCACTTTATTTAACTTCTGCCATTCTTATATCTGGATACATTTCAAGCAACATGTACTGGGGGTACCATGGAATCATTTGAATTCGTGGTGGCCAATTTTCGTGGATTGTCTAGATTTAACGTTTTCGTTGGGACGTAATTTCGTGGATTTGGTTTCTGAACATTGAAACATTAGACTGTGTATCTTATTGCGGTTTGGAATTCGTGGAATAAGATTACCTACGAAATTCATGAAAATTGACCCCCTACGAAATTTAATGTGTCCACATGAGACCAGGCCTGGATTTCTCGAAAAAATCTCAAACTTAAGTTTGAGTTTTCTTTTATTTGAACAAGTTTAGACTTAAGTCTCTTTCAAGAAATCCAGGCCAGTATGCTAAGAATAAGTATATTCATACTCACACTCTCTAAACAATTTTGTTTTATATCTCTCCATGTGTCCTTCCGCCCACTTTCCTGTCATTGGTTACTTGGTTGTATGTTGTTTAACTTCCCGTTCAAGACGTTTCCCCTCACTTGGAGACGTCACCAAGACCAGTGAAAAGCTGTAAAATTTAGGCCTATGCTCGGCGCTTATGGCCTTTGGGCAGGGAGGGATCTTTATCATGCCACACCTACTGTGACACGGGACCTCGGTTTTTGCTGTCTCATCCGAAGGACCGCCCCATTTAGCCGCCTCTTACGACAAGCAAAGGGTACTGAGGACCTATTCTAGCTCGGGTTAGAGCATTGCTTTCCAAATCACATGGCCTCTCACCTCTGTCGGCTCGGGTTCGAATCCCGCTTACACCGGTAAGTGAGGAAGTTTCCCAGTTTACTTTCGGAAGGTTGGTGGTCTCTTCCCAGGCACATTGTATCTGGATTCTCTCTTCCACCAATAAAAACTGGGCGCCACCAGATAACTGAAAAATTGTTGAGTGTGGCGGAACACATCAATCAACCAATCTAACCCGGACTCCCACGGGGTTCCTGTCACTGAAATCCCGCTTGCATTTTAAGAGGTTGCGAAAATGCATCTTTGAAATTATTGAGAACGTTTTGGTAAACCCATTTTTGTGTTTAAGAATAGCGATTATAAGAAGTTTAATGTGATTAAATGTGCACGTAATATAACGTCTATCGATAACAATTCGCTTACGTGTGACTATAGCCATGCGTACTGAGTCAGTGATTAACTACCCTACCTCAAACCCTGCCTGCATGATCAACCAAACCATTCTCATGAATATTTATGGATTGACACAATCATTTATTGACCAATCACAATCAAGATAACATATTTCGATATTTTAATTTCTGTACCTACAGGTAAAACGTGTAATGTTTGTTTACAAATGATAATAGACAGAAAGCTTTATACTGGCCACTCCTTTAGAAGCAGGTCAAGTATGTAGCTACATACATGTATACAGTTTCGCTAGCTAAGGGTGTCCGGTCCACTACGCTCCCCATAAACCGATTATGGGGAGCGGAGTGGACCGAAAACCCTTGGCTAGTGAAGATGCTATATAGATGTATATATCAAATGAAATCCGCCTTAACAACAGAGGCTACGCTTGCAAATTCTGTGTCAATAAACTTATTTTGACTGTCAATTTTTCCCAATCGACAATTCTCGGATTATTTCGCTACAATATGCGCGATGATCTTCGAGTGTTTTTTTTTTTTTCATCCCCAAAACTTTATGGGAGCTTCCCGCCAATTGGGTTGATATATGTATATAAATATTCATAAAGTTGAGGGCTTTTAAAAAAAAATTATACAACCACGACTATAACGAAGCGTCATTGGAGATAATGGGCGTGGTTCGCAAAGATAAGATGCATAATTACTTTTTGCGAATATTCTCAAATGTCATTACCAGTACTTTGATGATGTGAATTTGTAGGACCTAAGGGAGAAAAAGGTAACCAAGGGCTAGCAGGAACTCCAGGATTGAAGGGTACCTCCGGATTACCAGGTGAGAAGGTACGGCATGTGTCCCACTGGGACTCCAACTCTCCACTCCTAGTGAAGGCGTGGATCCAGGTTTAAGACGTCTCTCCTCCTTGATAGATGAGGGGAGGATTCAGGTTCTCAGTCCAAAGGCTTATGATGAACTCAATTTCGATGCCTGTGTACATTTTCAATATAGCAGGTTAAACAGAATTATAGAGCCATTCTAATTAAGGGGCAATAACACACAGAACAAATAAGGAATGTACAATGATATTTTGAAATTGAAAACCTTCAAATTTACCTTATTTAGTTTCAAAATGCAGTATGCAATATGTTAGTCATATCTTTAAAATATGTTAAATATATATCTTTACAATATGCTTATCATATCTTTGCAATATGATAATCATATTTTTCAAATATGCTAATCATATCTTTGCAATTTGTTAATCATATCTTTACAATATATTAATTACATTATTTTAATTACATCTTAACAATATCTTAATCATATCTTAACAATATATTAATTGCATCTTAACAATATGTTAGTCCTATCTTAACAATATATCAACAGGGGATGCTTACTCCTCCTAGGCACCTGATCCCACCTCTGGTGTGTCCAGGGGTCCGTGTTTGCCCAACTATCTATTTTGTATTGCTTGTAGGAGTTATGAAATTGATCACTGTTCGTTATCTTCACCTTGCATCAATGATATCTTAACAATATGTTAATCATATCTTAACAATATATCAATGATATCTTATAACAATATGTTAATCATATCTTTAACACTATGTAAATTATATTTTTACAATACGTTAATCACCATCGTCACTTGAGGCATTTTCTTGAATTATTTGCTTCGAGTGTTAGGACATACTCTGTGTTTTGTGGATCATTTCTTACTGGTTAAACTTTTCCTTGAAAATGTTTCTTTAAAATAACAAGGGTTCCCTACAATAGATGCACAAAAAAAGGCTGGGGTTGAAATATCATTTCAATGAAATTACTGATTTTTAGATATTTCAAGGAAGAATTTTCCGTCCGATTTCCTTTACTAACATTCACAGAGGTCATTTAACGATTTCCTTTACTAACATTCACAGAGGTCATTTAACGATTTCCTTTACTAACATTCACAGAGGTCATTTAACTATTTCAGGGGGCAAAGGGTGACGTCGGTTCTCCGGGTTTTCAAGGTCAAAAAGGTGACCCAGGTAATATTGGTTTTCCTGGAGTCAAAGGTGATAAAGGCGAGTTGGGATCACCTGGGCTGAGTGGACCGGCCGGAGTGAAAGGCGAGAGAGGTAACATAGGTTCCCAGGGTCCTGCTGGGAAAGATGGTGCTCCTGGACTACAAGGGACCAAAGGTGAAAAGGGTCGAGTAGGAGATCCGGGTCTGAAGGGAGGTAAAGGAGAGCGAGGAGATTATGGTCCGCCAGGAATCCCAGGGGCCAAGGGAGCGGCCGGATTTCCGGGACTAAAGGTTACCACTGATATATATTCATTTTCCCCTCGCAACAGAATTAAAAGCAATGTACATGTATAGAAAAGCGGATGGGTTGGATTGTAAACGCTACTGAATATAAACGTTGCGAGGGGATATGTGGAATTGTTGTTTTGTACACAGGGGAGTATCGGGGGGAAAATTCATAACGTATAACCTTTAATATCATGTGACAGAGTACCGATAACTCATATATAACCGACCGTGGTGGCGCTGACGATGGGGCCCGAGGCTCGTTCGTCTGTTAGCCGTGCCCGACTTTTAAATGACGTCAAAGTAAATAGTGACTAGTCATTCGTCAAAAAAGTTGGTGTGCGTAAGTCGCGGGTCTTTCGGATGAGACTTATATCAAACAGAGGCTCCGTTTCGCGGAAGGCACCGGCACGATAAAGAACACTAAAAGGAACAGCTGGTTATACCTTTATATGAAAGGTTACCAAAGGGACGTCATACTAGGTAAAACAAACAAATACTGGCATACATAATGCTATAGATATATGTAGCATTTTATGCTGCAGGAATGTGAAATATCCGAATTTATCCATCCTTTGACTCCTTGGAGGCGATTTTCATGTTGTAAAAGCCCGAAACGAACATTTTAAAAAGTTACGACATAACCTGGTGCATCTTTACAACCTCAAAATTGTCACAATTATCACATTAGAATTTAAGGCAATTATTCGAATACAAATCGTAGACCTTCAGTGACATAATTGTATACTAAATAAATTCGGTCATTTTACCGTCGAGAGAGTCGTCATTTTAGTTCAGCGCCCTCTACTGGCTATAAACGTACCAGACTCTAGTCTAGGACACTTACACGTTTGTCAATGCAGTGTTCTACAAGTGGGGAGTCAAACGGCTTGCGTGACCTCGGCTAACCAGACTCTCGTTCGTGTAGAGTCTTAAGAGCGAGAATTTGAAGCGCGTTAACGCTATGGTGCGTCAAGAAGTATATCTTGATCTGGTAAACGGAGTAATCCGTAGTCAAAAACAGGTTTGATAATTTCTATGGAACACGTCAGACATCATTTGATCTAATAGCAGGTCCTACTTGCAAATTTGATCATTGTAACGACCATAGAATTTGAGAAATGCCGATGTTAAACGAAACTGTTGAATCCCCTATAACATATTTGTTAGTAGCCGGTCTCAATTTAACTATTGATCGTACATTTCATTTGTCAACTAAATATCTCAAAATGATTTTTTTTTCAAAGAAAGATAAAAAAGTATGTGCTTTTGTTACTTACTGCGAAAAATTTGTAAAATTCAAGACTTCATTCAAAACCATGAAGAATACTTATTGAATAAAACAAAAATCTCTGATAACGAGGTGCAATTCTTTAAGTGTCCCGGATAATCTACGTTTACTGTACTCGTTCCTCAGGTTGATAATTCTTAATATTGAAGGGTGACAAAGGTGACAGTGGATTATCAGGTCCACCGGGCCCTCCTGGGGTTTCTGGGCAGAAAGGCGACCCAGGGACCGAGGGTCTCAGGGGTCTTCAAGGGGAGAAAGGTGATGTGGGGCCTAAAGGGGACCCAGGAAACACAGCATTAGTCACACCCAAAGCAACGTGTTGTGACAGTCTAGGTATAGTTGTAGTTACGAGAGAGAGAGAGAGAGAGCAGAGAGAGAGAGACACACAGAGAGAGAGAGAGAGAGAGAGAGAGAGAGAGAGATCTTGAGCCACAATCCTACTTTTATGATGGAAAAAAGAAGTAAAATATTGTTATTTGTTTGTTTTGAATGCTGTTCAAATACAAAAAAAAAATGCATGAATTATTAAACTTAAAAGTTTGAATTCCACAATTCAGAAAAGCCATATTTCAATCAAACGACACAAGTAATTAACGCCTTGGAGGGGTCATCTGTCACGTTACATTGCGATGTCCAAGGTCATCCTAAACCGACAAGGGAGTGGATTCACGTGACAGTTCCAACTAACGGTACAGTTTCCGCCGTGTCTAGCGCAGAATCACTGACGTTGGTGAACCTTGACCCTTACAGAGACGGAGGGACCTACACGTGCAAAGGGTCTAGCGCTCTGGGTGACGCCACCAAAATCGTTCAGTTAAATGTTTATCGTAAGTTTGAATTCTATTTTTTCCTTTATTGATATACAAATACACAAACTCGGACACATATGTTGGACCCCCCCCCCCCCTTCCGAGCTTTGTAAAATACATATATTTCCTTCATTTTTATGTAGTTTCAGTTGGGAAATAGTAAGTGTTAGTCCTTGTATAGGATGGAGTTTCCAACCCGTCATTCCCAGGAACACATCACATGGGGTGGATCGCCCTGAGAAAATTAATCACATTTCAGTTAATGGTATAGTGACGAGAAAAATACACTGTCAGTTGGATGACTAATATTACGGTGACAGTCAATACTAGCGCACTAGTTTCCTCAAGTCTCTTCTTAATTGAGTGTAAGGGCGAATCCAGATTTTTTTAAAGGAGGGCGGGGGGGAGGGTGACCCAAGTTTGCACCTTTTCTGCTCCAAAATGGATATGTGTGTGAATAGCTGTCATAGTGGTCGTCATCCAAAACTCCAAGCCAGATCACGGTGGCCCAGTGGTTAGTGTCTTTCCGTGACCGAGTGGTCGTGTGTTCAAGTCCCGTCTTGGTCGCCTCAGAACCCACACGTAAACATAGATAGTATGCGTTCTTTTGCCAAGCGCCCGGTATTTGATAGTGAAAGTCATGGGTCTTTCTGGATGCCTTGCACGTGTAACTCGGTAGACACTGACACGATGATGAAACCCTCAGTGAAACGGTCTTGATAGCCACGCATAGATCTAGATATTAGTCAGCTCATCTATAACTGGTGACGTCTCTACTCTCTATTATCATCGGAAAGAGACACAAACAAACGAAAAAACGCGAAATGCAAATGTCATCAAACTATTAATAAATATTTTTGCAGTACTTGGATAAATTTTCTTTTTCACAGAGCACATCAGAATAGTGGACCATATATCTAACCACTCAATGCTAGTAGGTCAGAATGTCGTTTTTGAATGCAAATTCCAAAGTGAACCGAAACCCACTGTGACGTGGTATCACGTGGATCAAAATGGCGCCCGAACTCAGATCACCACTGGCGTCATCGAGATCCCGGGAGGAACCCAGCTGGAGCTGCCCGCAGTGGGAAACAAAGACAAAGGGGAGTACACATGTGTGGCTAACAACGGACTGGAGACCGTCTCACAACACGCCTTCCTAGTCACACAGGGTGCTTATTTACGCTTTCTTTTACATTTGTTACGCCTAGTCACGTGGGGTATCTTTTTTTGTTTTCTTTTACTCTTGATATTTTTGTCTGATACGAAATTGTAAATATCCTTTAACACCTAGATTTGGAAATTATTTCGTGCGAGCGGTTGATATTCTATGAATACGATATAAAATGCTTTTTGAGAAATGATATGCCACTATTCGTAGGGCTCGTGTTTACTTTTGATAAAATTGACCTTGGTGAAAAATGTTAACGTTGATCATGGTTAGTGAAAGAGTTTTAAACTTGACGGTCCAGCTCAACAAGTACCTAGTACATGTATAAATGAAAATCCAATTGTAGACTGACAAATATTTTATTTGTAAACAGACAAACAGATCAACACACACACACACCTCTTATTTATCCGAGTTGTAATATACTCTCTCGAAATGGCACAAAATTAAATTTTCTACAATAGAGGTGACCTGGATAAAAGAGCAATCGATACGGAGTCAATGTTGCATACCACCTCTAAAGGAGCATCCGATTCACGAACAGGACCATAAGCGCGCTTACTGAACTGAACGCTCACAAATCACGACCGTATGTACGCTTGCTGAATTGAACGCTCACAAATCATGACCGTATGTACGCTTGCTGAATTGAACGCTCACAAATCATGACCGTATGTACGCTTACTGAATTGAACGCTCACAATTTTTCCAGGTCCGCCTATGATATTTCAGTCAATATTTTTTTTTCATTAGTGTGTTAACCTTGATCCGCCAATGCTATTTTCATTCGTTATATTTTGTTTAAACTCGATTATCCTAGATCCGCCTATTATTCATTCAATATTTTCCCCTTAGGTCCGCCTATGATCTCACCACACGCTCCCGTCACAGGCCTCGTGGGACACACCCTCAAACTCCATTGTGATGTAACCGGAGACCCCAAGCCCACCACAACCTGGATAGCTCCGGTTAGTATGACGTCAGCATTCGTAATCAGATTCTATATAATATCATTGGTTCAGTGGTTAGCTTTACTGACCGGGAGGATATTGGGTTCGAGTCTTTACTTTGTCTTCTTATCTCACGTTCTTTTCTATCGAAAGCTCTTTGAAAATGTGGGTAGTCACAACATATTTCCATATACATGTACAGCTTCAAACGCGTACCTGGTTAATTTCATTTTTAAAATGAAATCCGATTCAAACAGATTTTAATCTAGTTTTGATTTTTATTAACATTTAGAGATTATAAATCTACCATTTTTGCTACAATTTCAATCTCATGGATTAGTCAGCAAAAATAAAACCGGCACGAAAATGATACGGCATTTATTGATATGATAGATGAAGTAAAAAAAAATTTAAATTAAAGCTATTTCCAATCGGATTACAGAAAATACTACATGTACTAACCATGTCACCCCCTTTCACCGAAAACAATTAATTTCACAAAAATACCAAGATTATTAACGGTGGTCCGATTCTTCAACAGCCAAACGTGAATAACGCTTATGAGGACAAGAACGGGGACCTAGTTTTGCTGAATACCCAAGCTGGGGATGCCGGGCCTTATATCTGCAAGGCCACCAATTCTTTTGGATCCGCCAATTCTGTTGTCACGCTGGTGGTACATGGTAAAGAGTAATATGATGATTAGTATTTGAGACTTTTATAAAAATAGGAAGGAATTGCAAAAGTGGAATAAGGTGACGTCATAATGTGTTATACAGAATATAATACATTTAACCTACTTTGTTTTTAAAGCTTCTTGAAAAAAAGAGAGAAAAAAACAATCCAAATATTCATATTTTCAAATTTTTAAAATCACACCCATGTGTAATTTGTAGAGCTGCTTGATTACATTTCTTTGTTCAGAACCTGGTAAAGTAGAAATACCGGGGTCCCATTTAATTCCTGTGGGAGCCTTGACCACAAACTTTGCCATCGCCTGCAAGGCTTCTGGGGAGGCGCCTCTGAATGTTCAGTGGTACCATGACGGTTCGCCAGTGAAGCCCGACTCGTTCCACGCCCTACTTCCGGACAACACTCTGTTGATTCTGTCCGTGAATCGCCCTGCAGATTATGGCCGCTACTCCTGTGTCGCGTCAAATCTGTACGGATCTGACAATTCCACGGCCACAGGTAAGGTACCACTTACTAGAGAATCATCTATTTTCGGGGGGGGGGGGGGGTGTAGGGGGTAGGAGGGTAGTCTCGAGTTCCATTCTGTACCCTTCCGCCGCGTCAGACGTCTAACGAGGACATTGCACGACTGTTCCTTCGCCAAGCACCCGGCATTACAAACATAAGTCACGTGTCTTTCGAGTATGACCTTTAACCCGGAGGTCCCGTGTCACGGTGGGTGTTTGCACTGTAAAGAACCCTCGCTAATACAGTCTTGAACTCCAAAATTCTCCAACTGGACGTAAACAGCATACACGTACAAACAAAGCCAACACATTTTCGAGGCTATGGTAGTTATATCTCGATTTTTAGGGGTTGATTAATCATTATTGGGAACCATTTTCAACCTCTTAAAAATCATAGCTAGATACATGTAATTATACTTTCTTCGGAGTTGTACGCATATCCACAATCTTCATGAATAATCATGATTCACATTATAAATTGAAAATTGTTAAACTTCTAATTGTTTTGGCCTAAAACTATAGAAATAGCGTTTGAGAATGAGTCTTATTTAATTTTGATGCTGATACATTTACAGTGTATGAGAATGAGTCTTATTTAATTTTGATGCTGATACATTTACAGTGTATGAGGACAAGGGAACCACGACTTGTGATGCTCCCTTCACCGACTGCTCCGGCAAAATTTGCGGGTACGTCTATCCACAGTGGCGAATTACGTGACTTTGGCATGACCTATTACCTGGAAAAATTACGATGAAAGTCAACACATTTTATCAGGAAGAAAACTATGCTAAAATGGTAGTTCTAAGTGCGATAGAAGCAGAGAACATTGACATTTTTTTTTTCAGTCAAAAACATTCCAACCGACAAAAAGCTGTGTCAATGTTTTCTGCTTCTATCCCATGTAGAACTACCATTTTAATAGTATAGATTTGTTCCTGAGAAAATCCTTCAAATGTTGATATAAGTTATATGTGACAATCCGTTATTGATAAAGGTGTTACTTTTTCTTTTGAATTTTTCCTTGTGTTGACTTTTGTCGTCATTTTCCCGAGTAATCGGTCATGCAAAAGTCACGTGATTCGCCACCGTTCTATCGAATACTAGACCTTTTCTCCAACTGAGTTTTTTTCTGCTTTGAAAATTTGATATTTCTGTTAAAATAATCCTTGGACTTCATGCAGAGAACAAGATTTGTGCCATGTCCTCGCAATCAAGTTGGAGGGAATGTGTAAACGTACTGTGTGAGAGAATAAGTAGAAAGGTGAAGATAACAAACAGTGATCAATCTCATAACTCCTATAAAGAACACAAAATTAAGGCATGCGCGGATCTAAAGGGGGGTCGAGGGGGGGGGGGGGATTTGGAATTTGCAAAGATAAAATTTTTTTTTACAATATAACGATTTATAAGAAAAATGAGTTGACTGTTATCATGAAAGGTTCAACCCCCCCCCCCTGGAAAATTTTTTCTGGATCCGCACCTGTAAGGGTAATGCAAACACGGATCCCTGGACACACCAGGGGTGGAATCAGGTGTCTAGGAGGAGTAAGCATCCCCTGTCGACCGGTCACACCCGCCATATGCATGAACCCTATATCTTGATGCTATACCCTCTGACCGCCACTGACATACGTATGTCAATAATTCTGTCTATCAGCAACTGACCTTTGTCTTTATTTCTGAGAGATGAAGGGTTGAGATTCATAAAGGTCAATGTGAAATATGAAGGTCATTGTCATAACAATTTTGCTTAGACTCGGTAGGGGGGACAGTCACTACAGGAAATTGTTCTCATGTTGAATTTTCTTGTTTAGAGTGAAGTGCCCTCCGGGATGCCAGCAAACAGCCGTGGACGGAACTACCTCTTATTCAACGGTAACTGTAACGTTTTATTTCATGACAAGTTACCCGGATGTAAAAGTAATTCCGCCTATTTTGAAATTGTGCGAAAAATATTAATTTCAAAACCGCACTGAGTTATAATCAAATTGATCACACATACTGCTGTTAAAATCTGCTCCCCTGTAATCGTACTGCTCTTACAGTTTGTTCCCCAGTAATCAATTTAATCACACATACTGCTCTTACAGTCTGCTCCCCTGTGTCTGAGTGGGATACAGAGTGGGGTGATCCAAAACAACGGTGGAGTGGTCACGTGGCAGACAGCGGGAAACACAGCAACAATACAGACACAATGAGAGGTACGGGAAACCATAGCACATGCTGCATGCGCATAGACCTATAAAGCGCATGCGTGTGATGTGGTGCTAACGTTCTGTTCCGATAGATTTACTTTCCAACAGAAACCATTTATAAAATTTACATTTCTATTACTGCTTTTGCCTTTGATATCTTTAATATTGTAATGATAGTCATTTTCCTCTTGCTGTAAACAATGCGCGTATGAATACACATAAATATAGTGCGTCTATTTTAACGGCTGAGAATTTCAACAAAAATGAAATATAAGAAATAAACTTTGGGTGAAGGTATGAGCTGTGCACAACGTCTCAAGCTAGCGTACGTTTTATGAAGCTATAACGCGCTTAATGAAGTATGCAGGCATGAAGCGAGAAGTTCATACCCTCATGTATTTTCAAAACTGAAATCTATTTTTGGAATTAACTTTTATCTTGTATTGTATTCAATGGCAAACAAGAGAAATATTTATTTGTTTGGGATGTTTAGGTGCCCATACATGGATTACTTTTTTCTTTCACAGACAAGGACGAGTGGTGTACCAGATGCACAGACTGAGGAAACATTATAAGTGCAATAAAATATTCTCACTTTTCTCTTTCTTCCATCCTTATTCAGATGTGACAAGACTTTTGAATGTCCACATTTCTTGCAGCGAGATCTTCCAATCTTTGTCATCGGTCACGGTAGCTCAGTGGTAGAGCGTTCGCTTCGAAACCGGGAGGTCATGAGTTCAAGCACCGTTCGTGCCATGGCCACGTCAAACCAATGGGTAGTGATTGCTCCTTCGCCAAATGTTCGGATTTTAGAAGTGAGAATCACGGGTCTTTCGGATATATGACCTTTAAAAGAGAGGTCCCGAGTCGCAACAGGCGTTGGCACGATAAAGAATTCTCGCTGGTACGGCCCTGAGCGCAAAGCATATGTCTAAATGTAGTACTTCAACTACAGCTCACAGGCAATTGTATCGCTTGGATTTGAATTTACTATTAAAGAGTACTCTTTAATAGTAAATTCGAACCCAAGCGATACATCTGCCTGTGCTACAACTGGTGACGTCTCAATATGAGAGAAAAATTCTAGACGGGACGTAAAACAAACAATCAATCCTATCCTTGTTCAGATATGACGAGCTTTCTGGTTTGTCCATTGCTCTTCCCGTAAGAGCTATAAGTTGGTGCGATACCTTAACCTTGATACATTCTTTTTGCACACCTTTAAGTCTACATCATAATCAGGACTGAACAAGTAGTAAGTGTATAAACCGGACACAATTTCATCATTCATGAAATTCATTACAGGTCTGTGACAGTGGTATGACCTTTCCTGATTGTCTTGATTTTCTTGATCCGCCCCTGACGATGTTGACAACATCACAAAAAATATTCCAGTGACTCCAGCGCGGGTTATTTTTTCTTCTACATGATAAAGCTCCATAATACAACCACATAGAAATAAAAAGATTTTTTACATCATTCAACCTGAGCATGGCGCACCTGCAATGTCCTAGATTTAATGATCTCTCGTCCAAATGTCTACGGTTCCGGTATTGTCCCGAGACTTCACACCTGATCAGGATATAGCGCTCACGGCGGGTGTTACCGGTCGACAGGGGATGCTTACTCCTCCTAGGCACCTGATCCCACCTTTGGTGTGTCATGGGGTCCATGTTTGCCCAACTATCTATTTTGTATTGCTTGTAGGAGTTATGAGATTGATCACTGTTCGTTATCTTCACCTTCCTAGCAAGGGGGATAATTGAATACAATTAACTATTTTTTTTGGGTAGCCTATCACATTCTTTGCATCGTACTGAAATACCAATGGTTGGTTATTTGTATATTGTTTAAAGTTTTTCACTCACATGGAGACGTCACCATTACCGGTGTAGGGGTGCAAAATTTAGGTCTATGCTCGGCGCTTACAACCTTGAGTATGGAGGGTTCTTTTTCGTCTCACGCCTGCTGTGACACGGGGCCTCGGTTTTTACGGTCTCACTCGAGGGCCTTGGCCAATTTACCTTAATCCAAGCCAATTTATTAATACATGTCAACCTATCATTGGGTCAAATGCTGTTTGTCTTGTTTCATACCAATTTTAGGTTACAAGTTCTTTACACACTGATTTTGACTACGGATTACTTAGTTTACTTAATCAAGATATAGGGCTCATGGTGGGCGAGACCGGTCGACAGGGGATGCACCTAACCCCACCTCTGTTATAGCCAGGGGTCTGTGTATGCCCAACTCTCTTATTTTGTATTCTTTATAGGAATCATTCATCACTGTTCGTTATCTTCACTTTTTCATGATACACTTTCTCATCAAAAACAATATTGATATCAATGTCTACTATCCTTCAGCTATGACTCCGAGAATGGCTTCAACTTGTCTTTTACCTGTGACCTTGACAAAATGGCCTTAATTAAAAGTAGGTAAAACTCCTAGGTAAAGGTCGCATGGTTAAAAACTTTAGTAGCTAAGTCACATATGAAATAGAGAGAATCATCACTTACTCGTATCATAAACGTCATGAGCAAGGTTAAATTTTGGACACACAGACAATTAGACAAGACAAAAATATGCCCTCCAATCTTCGATACGCAGTCGGGTGACCTAGATGTAAGATTGATTGTATATTAATTGTTTAACGTCCTGTTCGAAAATATATCACTCATATGGAGACGTCAACATTGCCGGTGAAGAGCTGCAATAGTTAGGCATATGCTCGGCGCGTACAACCTTTGAGCAGGGAGGGATCTTTATCGTGCCACACTTACTGTGACACGGGCCCTCGGTTTTTTGCGGTCTCGTCAGAAGGACCGCGTCCGATTTAGTCGCCTCTTACGACAAGAAAAGGGTACTGCAGACCTACACGTATTCTAACCCGGATCCCCACGGGATTTTTCCTAAATGAGAAAGGAAGACAGTAGTACATCTCGATATGTATTACAAGGCATGATATAGCGTGACTTTAGAAAACTGTACTTGACTCAAAATTCATGTCATATCGTACTGCTGTACCCAATTCATTAACTAACTAGAGTTCTCCGCCACGGCACATGATCCGCCCGTCAGATGTTTATTCATTATAAACGGATGATTGATTGTATCTTGCTTAACGTCTCACTCGAGAATTTTTCACTCATATGGAGACGTCACCAAGACCGGTGAAGGGCTTCAAATTTAGGCCTATGTTCGGCGCTTACGGCCATTGAGCAGTGAGGGTTCTTTAGCGTGCCACACCTACTGTGACACGGGTCATCCGTTTTTAAGGTCATCTCCGAGGACCCGTGACATTCACACCGGTGCCGAGCGTTTGGCGATGGAACTGTCACTACCTGTTTTAACAACTTAGGTCTGTCGCGGCCGGGATTCGAACCCCGGACCTTCCGCATGCGGGGCGAACGCTCTAACCTCTCGGCGGCGGTATAAACGGATGAAAGTGCATGACACAAAATCATATCCACCTTAATTGGTGCAAAGATTGCGCAAATATCTTTGCTTTAAGGTCTGAGGTAAAACCAATATCACTTCTCGTAATATGTCTAACATATTGTAGTTGACTTATCAATATATCTCTCTTGAATTGTTCAAATAACTACAGAAATATTTCAAAACATAATTTTCATTTTATTACATATATTTAGATAATTTCTTTCGTATGGTATGAATTACTTATTTTGGTTTGTACAAAGGAGTGAGAAATTTTTTCCACTGCCTTCTTCCATTAGGCCAAAGTCATTAATCATTAGTTTCTCAGGCACCACCACATCCGTTGAAAAGGGTTTTTATAATTCGTTTCATATAGGTAGATGATGCAACTCTTTTGCTATAGAATTTTTAATGTGGTAAACTTTCAAAAATGTTTTATCGAAATTGTTAAGTATATTTTTTATCAAAGAATTATTGAATGCATACTCATTTATGTGCGTTTTTAGAATAATAGTATAAACTTAATCGTGAGTAATGTAAAGTTGTTGTTTTTATATAAAAACGTCATTGCTTATTCTATATAAACATGTACATGAGCAAAAAAAAAAAAAAAAAAGGTAACTCATTCTACAGGCAGCATATAAAGGAGAGATAACTCATGCTACAGCCAAGTGACAAAATTAATACCTGCCGGTCTCCTCAAAATTTGAAACTTTTGGCCCGAGAAACTATTTATTAATTTGGGGGGGGGGGGGGGGGGGCGCATCTAACTGTACAGATGCAATTTAGTTCTTATGAAAATGATTTTTGCATGTCCAACAGATCAATCTGAAACACCATAGCTTAGATCATTTCTCCCAAAGGACAAACTCGAATCTTAAATGCACAGACAGAATTTGCCTCTGATCAAAATGTCCAATTGAACTCCTTGAATCACCATGGCTTAGATAATTGTTCCCACGAGACAATTCCTCTATCCCTTGTGCAAGGCGCATGTTGAGTCTTTACAAATTTTCTAGTACAATACTGAGGTATTTATCGTTAATGTTAGAAAAAAATTCATTATTCATATAAATTGTTACGTACTATATTTTCTGGGAAAAAATGTATAATTCTTGATCTAATAATTATTGAATAGGGTTACTGCATCAATATTCTCTGACGTATGTAGGGATTGTGGATCCGGGTTAGAATAGGTCCTCAGTACCCCTTGCTTGTCGTACGAGACGACTAAATAGGGCGGTCCTTCGGATGAGATCGCAAAAATCGAAGTCCTGTGTCACAGCATGTGTGGCACGATTAAGATCCCTCCCTGCTCAAAGGCCAAAAGCGCCGAGCATAGGCCTAAATTTTGCAGCCCTTCACCGCAATGGTGACGTCTCCATGAGTGAAATATTCTCGAGAGGGACATTAAACAATATTCAATCAATCAATTAAAAGTTTTATTCAAATACTTACCATTTTAAAAGGTTTAACGACCTGATTTTAAGCTCTCTACAGATGCACACATTGACAAAGTTTGTCGATTCTAAGACTCAAATCTACATGATCCCAAGAATGGTTTAAGCTATATCATCTTTTAAAATTATTTGTCACAGTGACCCTGGTTTAGAGTGCGACACACCTACTTAACCGACCAAGTTTGATCATTCTAGACCAAAAAATCTGTCCAGTTAAGAGTCGAATAGGAATTTGCCATATGGTCTTAATCAAAGCTCACAGTCGCCTAACTTTAAAGTGTGACCCACCCTCTAACCAAGATGTATTAGCTGACAAAGTTTGATGATTATAGGTCTAAAAATATTTTTAAAAGTTATGAGGCAAAAATGAAGCAAGACGAACAGACAAGAGGGATGGACCACCTCCCGTCTTTGACAGGCGTATATAAAAAACAACTCAACACAGGTTTTATTTAATCAGATCTAACTTTAATGATGTACTTTAAGTACAGGTTCTAACAACGAAGCTTTTAAAACATCAATATATATTTAGCACCAAGAAAGAAAAAAAAAAGCATTCACAACACATCTACTGGTAACTATACAACAAATTAAGTCATGTTACATTTCCAACAGTTCTAAAATAATACAGATCTACCAGTGCTAAATGATAAATAGACAACAGTGCCAGAAGCCTCCCTGGACTCGCATTGAATGATAATAAATTGTGATGGTGTCAAAAATCACCATGCCCCTTCTCAAAGAAGCAAGAAAATTCCTGCACAAAATGTACCTACAGCAGTGGTTTTTAATAAACGAAGTAATCTTTTGCGATGTGTACGTTTCCCCAGTTCCTCATAAAACGACCATAAACAATGATCTAATAAGAGGGGAAAATCGAATAACTTCAATGTTGACTCATAAAGAATACACCTATTAAAAATTCCATAACAAATAAATTATTTCAAACTGTATATTTGCAGACATATTCCTAAATTCTTTTTTTGTTTTATATTCTTAAAAAACAAAACAAAAAAACTTCTGGTTTTTTTGGCTCTCGAGATTTAATTTTAAAAAGGTTATGAACACCCTTTTGATTTGAAAATCCGTCCGCATTGAAAATTTATAAACCAATGAAAAGCAAGATAAGGTTTTTTTTATGTACACCTTTTGTTTCAGTTTTAAGTGCGTAAGTAAAGAGTGCTATGAAATAAGTTTCAAAACAATTCCTTCTTTTAGCAGTCAACAGAGAACAACAGGCAACTTTTGTAGAAATATTTCCCACAAATAACTGTATATGATTTATCAAAAAAAAAAAAAAAAAGAAAGATGAAAAATAAAATAAATGATAAAGTAAATGCCGTCTTTGATTACACAACTCTTTAAACAAAATGTAAACTTTTTTTAAGTGTAAAAATTGTATCTATCAACAGTTGCATGTACCAAGAAGCCATGTATATAACAACGTAAGTCTTCAATACTTTCTGGACAGAAAAATACTATTAGTTAGTTTCTGTTGGAAAGGGGGCAAAAATAATATCAGAGCTTTGACAATTTTTTTCCTTTTTTTTAATATAAAAACTAAGTTATAATATAAATGCACATAATGTAAGTTGTAAACCAAATTACAAGCTATTTGGCAAATCTTGTTCCCTTCACTAACATAGGGCTAATGCCCTGGTTTATGTACAAATGTCACAGCTACGACTATCAGGCCCTGGATATGTTTGTCTCCCCTTTTTCCACCCACCCCCCTTCATCCCCTGCCACATGAAAATGGCCTTACATAAAAATCTGATTTTAAAACATTAAAAAATCCATTTCGTATTCGCAATATTTTTTTTTTTTTTTTTACTTAATATGGCACTCTTTCTTGTGTCAGCTTTTAATTCAAGTTTAGGGGCAAGATCAAAAGTTTAATGTCTTACCAAAAAACTAAATTGAAATAGTTTTCATCAAAAACCGCCCTCTTGAAACTACATATGATGAATGTTGATCCAAATTGGTAACTTCAAGTACCAACTACCTTTTTCACCTTTTCTAGAGCATTGCTTATTCAAAAATGAATGTACATGGAATTTTTAAATTTCACTTTTTGAAACATTTAAAAAGTTGACCCCCCCCCCCAAAAAAAAATTATGTAATCAATATCAGACTCCCCCTGAAAGTATTTGAATTTAGATTTTTATTCAACACAGATCTTTTCCCCGAAAAACTGTCGAAATCACTCACAAATTAACAATCAATATTTTATACACACACCCTCAAAGTCCCCCCTCCCAGAAATGGTGGGTGAAAAACGGAGACAAAAACACTCCCTTAATCTGGGTCTTACAAACATCAATCATATTCTTCGAGACTTTTATTCATAAATGAAACCTTATTATCAAAGATCCTGCCTCTTGGTCATAGAGAAAAAAAATTCAACTCTGATGAATTGAAAATTAGAAAATGATGACAGGGGGGGAAAACAGCAGTGAACGTTTGGTTTACAGTCATTTGTAGAAAGAAGGAAAAAATGGGGGCAAGTTTGGAGAATATAATGAATGATATATGTATATATACATAACAATATTTGCCATAACTGTCACACAAAAAATATATCTATATAAGGGTGATTACATATAAGTTTGGTAATACACAAATAGTCTCTATAACGCATACCACTAACGTACATAGAATTGCATACATTCTACTTTATGCACCAAGTGTTTAATCATCACAAAAAGTGTAAAGTTGTCAATATTAATGTTTTCGAATTTATCACATATCTTAATCTATCTACTCCAACAGCTGCTGACAACCCAAGACTTCACAACTCAGGAAGGGAGAGGGGAGGGGGAGGGGGGCGTGTTAGAGATAGAGAGAAAAAATATCTCCATCAATTTACTCCAACAGCTGACAACCAAAGACTTCACAACTCAGGTTGGGGGGGGGGGGGGGGGGGGGATATTATAATGCCAAAACATTACCCAATGTCTGGGATTGAAACAAAAGCACACAACCCCTTCGTATGTATTAGAAATATTTTTGTGGGGATTGTCTTAAAGTACTAGTACCACAATATAGTTATTCAGACCTAACCCACCCAGTACGGGCACTCAACCCCACCCCACCCCACCCCACCCCAGAAAACGAAGAATCAGAAAATTTAACACTTAACAAATAAATCATTTAAATAAAATATAACCCCTTTTGTCTTAAAATAGCTAAATAAATACAGATGACATAATTGTTTATATTCTACATGTTTTGGCTGCGAGATACAGAAATAAGCAAGCTTGCTATAAAACCCAGCTTTTACCCTGTGTATATTGATAAGACATATCGAGAGAAAAAGATATACATTATAAAAATTAATGTCGAAGCTCCACAGAGCAGCAAAATAGCAAGATCAGCAGTATGATGATAAAGATTATTAAAATTCAGACGTAATCAATTGGTGAGAGGGAGAAAAAAAGGTACGGTCATTGCATGAGGAAGATATTTAAAGCAAATAAACAAAAAGACTTTGGCGACGTAAATCACATTCAAATGACGTATAAACATATCTTGTGTCAAATGGTGCATGACAAAGTTAAACAGTTAAACTTTGGCATAAATTGTGTCCAACATACACTCAGGTCACCTGCAGAAACCTGCTCGCAACACAGAAAACAAAAAAATTGTCATTACATATCTTATCCTTATAAATTTGCATGTCAGTAAATGGTGTTGTTTTTTTTAAATCCAGAAAAAAATGATAGCAAATGACAAATGTAAAATAGCAAAGTAGAAAAATAACTTCTCGCAGTTTTTAAGCAGTATCTATATGAAAATAATATTTTATGGTCCCGACTACTTTCTACGGTTGATATGTTCTATAAAACTAAACTTTTCATCACTTCGTCCATTGCCTTTTGTGTTGCTGTTAATTTCAGAGTCACAATGTTTCTTGCCATTTATTTTCTACCTGCCCATGGCAAGAAAGTTTAGTACTGGAAATTTTTTTTTAGGCTACAAATAACCTATTTTTCAATGTTAAGGTTATTTTCTTTGAAATAAGCATGCAGGCGATTGCATTAAAGGACACTTTTGTGTTATTAAAAGCCATTTTTGCCCCAATTTCAATAGCAATCTTTGTTGTATGTTGCTATGGGAATAAAATAATTCAATGAAATAAAGTTCAAAGTCGTCAACACCACAGATAACATAAGAAACAATCTATTAGGACTTTAAGGAGGTATATACTAAAGCATCATAATGGCCGATTAACTTTTAAAACATTCCTTTTAAATTTGATTGCCTAGCAGGGTAACTCGGGTTAACTTATCGATTGCTGATCTGCAGATTGTGGGTTCAAATCCAGCAGGGGTTTTAATATTTCCAGATCACTTTCTACTATAACTGCATTTTTTACTATTGTAAATTTGAAAGTTTTCAATTGTACATATCCTCCATTTTTCATTCACATCAGATTTCTCTGGTGTGTTATTCCTCCTTAAAACCAGATTACTGGCAAACAATTATCAATCTTGTGGGTATAAAGGTTGAGACTTTAAAAAATCTAAAAATTTCAAAACAACTTTTAGGAAACTTTCAAAACAACTTTTAGGAAACCAAAACGACACAGATAAAATTCGTCACTAGAGTCTTTGCTAAGATGGGCTTTTTTTGGACCTGCATCTGATACAGAGTTTTATACACTGCGTTTTACTTTCTCCTTTGTTAACTTTCACTGGCCAACAATTGATTTAGATCTTCCTATCTTGCATTATTTAATTTTCTGTGTCTCTTTTGTGGAATAACCTATGTACACACGTTGGTATGTCACACTTTTGATATAGAAATATAATCTTGAATCTGAAAATTTTTGACATACATGTACATTTAGTCTTGTGAAATTGAGTTAAAAAATGATGAAGATTCATTTTTGGGGATCAAAATTTTACGAATCATTGCTTTGTTGCTTCATGACAAATATCCCCACCCGCCCCACCCTAGAAGAATTTTTCAATACAGAAAAAAAATATCTTTGTGAATCCCATTGACCTGCACAATTGCTAAATATTTATCTACAGCAAAAATTACCACATTCTCGGTTCATAAACTTATAAAAAAAAAAAGTTTTCATCCTCGACTGCGTTTTTTAATGCGAATCACCTGCATGCGCTTAACAGGTTCGAAGTTCCTGCTATAATTTAACAATGAAATTCGAACAACAAGATTCTCCTTCAAAACAGCAACACAGGAAACAACACAGAGTGATACTAACAAATTTGGTCTCCTAAACAATTAACAGCTCATGATAACAGACAAATTGACTAAATAGACATGCAGCATGCTGTGTGTGATGCAGAGAAGATGTGTTTTTAACATGTGAGAAAACAAACAAAAAATATAGCGTCTTAGTTAGTAATAACCTATTGCTGAAAAAAAAACCCACATAAATACAGTAATGTATTTATCGAAACTGCAGATAAACAAGTGATGTGTATGTATGTGCAGAAAACATGAAAATTTGAAAACTAAATATGATACATACAATATTGCTAATTTATAATACAATATGTTATATTGCCAACAATAGAAAACTAGTCACTTTAACTTTACTCTAGTTTTTTTTTTTCCTTCAGCAGTTCAGTATTGGAATAATTACTTATAACAATTCAAAATAACAAAACTAAACTTGTGCTGTCAGTGAATAGGTATACTTGGTTTAACATTTGAACAAATATTTGTTTGGCAAGTGTTCTTTCATGAACAAAAAATATACCGGAGTCTAAAGAAAACTACACGTAGAACATGATGGCCACATTTTAGGAGAATTTTTACCCCCTTTTTTTTCTGTTGAAATTTTGTCTGTAAAAATTAAAATAAATCAACAAAAAAATCATCTTTTGGTTTAAAACACTGGCAATTATATTGCTTGGGTTCGAATTTACTATTAAAGAACACTCTTTAATGGTAAATTTGAACCCAAGCGATCTAATTGCCAGTGGTTTTGATAAGTGTATGCCATCCTCCATATGTTTGGAAGAAGAAATAATAATAATAAAAAAAAAAAAGTGGACAACATTTTGAAGACAAAAATACTGGTACCCTCCACAATACTTCAAAGCATAAAAAAGTGCTCAATATCATAAACTACGAGGTAACCATTGTATTAACACAGCACATTGTGCTACAACGAAGGCAGCACATTATGCTACAACAAAAGCAGCACATTGTGCTACAACACAGGTAGCACATTGTGCCACAACAAAATAAAATGCGAGTTCAATGGTTTTAAATGCACATGATATTCAATGTAGAATCAATGTTTTAAAAAAAAATATAGTACAGTAAATGATATGTTGACTACCGCGACGGACAATCCACTTTTATACATGGCACTATGGTGTGTTGCTTTCATACAAGGTTTGGTTTCACACAAATCTTGGCCATTTCAATATCGTAGAGGAAATTTTTTTCCCACTTTGATGCCAAAAAGAAGTTTGAAAACCATGTTGATCATTAAAAGTTGCAATGAATGCCATATTGTGTTTCACGTTTAATGTACATTAATGTATATATAGAAAACAAATATCGGATTCAGAATATCATTACCGGTACCCCTATCACAATATACAGATAAACCGGCAATATCTAACTGTATTTTCAAAGTGATGTCAAAATATTTTTGGGGTAGGACTTAAAATTCGCTTGTTTTTTTTTTTCTTTCTCAAATGGATTTAAATGGCCGTGAAAGATATGTTACAATACAGATTTAAATTTGCTGAATCAGAAAACAATCTGGTGTTCCCCGCTGCTCTCAAAATAACTTAATATATATATATATTCAGCAAAACATCATACTGCTGTGAATGAATAATAAAACATACGAGAAAAAAAATATGTTGGCTAATATAGTGTGCATTGAAATTAATGACGATATCAAGAAATAAAAATTTTTTGTCGAAACTACAAACCTGTAGATTATGTAGAAAATCTTTTAATTAAGATAATGATGCGTAACACATCATCAATAAACGGAAGCACGTTGTTGTGGCAAAAATGAAATAAGAAATATTTTCTTTGTCCTTTCCAATTTCCTATCTTATTTCATTAGTTCAGTGGATTAAAGCAAATCCAGAAACCAAGGTTCGAAGCCTTCAGAGGACTTTCAACCTGGCGTCATATTTCCTTAATTTTTTTTTTTCAATGGAAAAACGTAAAATTTAAATGTTTCCCCATTCATCACATAGTATGATAAAGCACTAGCACTTAATATGTAAAATTTAAAAATATTATTCTTGAACAATTAAGGCCTAATTTCTTTCAAACATTGCTTCTTTTACCATTTTGCACAACTTTGAAAAATTGTCCAGATTAAAAAAAATCGATATTGCTATTTCCTTACAGAACATTCACTTTTAATTATTTCGAATGTTCACCACTTTTTACGAGGAATTATTAACAGAGGTAAATGTGTACACTTCAACATAATGAACATTTCACTAAATCAGGAGTTTGTTTTTACCAAAAAAATATTTTTTTTTAACCATCAGCTCCTAGGTTAAAACAGTGGGTCCCAATAGGTACCATTACGTAGATGACATTTATTTCAGGGCCTTGGATATAAGTCTGAAAGCAAGATCTATTTAAATGCATACTTTGATCCCCAATGAACGAGAGATGAAGTTGTCAAAAATAGTTTGGACCTACGAATCTTACGAACATAAAATCATTCAAATTATAGCTAAATAAGCTGCGAAAATTACGTGTGTGCTTTCTTTAGCATGAGTAAACGTCTAAAGAAAAACCACGACCATATGTAAATTGATATACTTATCACGTACAGCAGATATGTCAAAACTTGTTTCAAAATAGATTTGTCCAATAATATGAGAAGGCATAAATGATAAAAATTTGTCCTGCCTACGATTGTGTGAAAATGGTGTCTCAAAGGCGACACAAACAATATTAAATCTAATTCAGGCCTCATGTTCAATTAAAAATTTCAAACGACTGAAATACCTGTAAAAATAGCACTAACCTTGTATATTTCACTCTTAAAACTGAGTAATTTGAAAAGAAAGAAGAAGAAAAAACAAACAAAATGTGTCAGGGCTATAATAAATAACAATAAGCAAAACCATGTCTGATATACAAAAATACAATGTATGAAACAAATCTAAACTAAGTGAATATTGCAAACAGAAAAAATTAAATGTAAAACTACTATCTAAAATAATACAGATCTTTTGTTCAACAACAACAACAAAACTGTGGAAGATTTCAAGAAAGCACGAGAATTTTTTGGGGTCAAAATTCTTCCTCTCTCTTAATTTTTCTTTTCTTCCCACAAGTATTTCTAACTTCAGATCATTTGTATATAATAAAAAAAAAAAAAAAACGGGAAATCCAGCAAAAATAAGAAGTGGAGATTATTCATTACTTTTACTGACCATGCAATGCAATTATCATTTGGCATCAAAAATACTCTGCATGAATTGTGTGTCCAACATTTTCATTGCTTTGGACATTTTTACTACACCCTACGCTTACACTTTTCAACAGCATCAATCACTCTCCATGGTGGAAAACTCCCCGATGAAAAAAAAAAAAAAATTTCATATGGATGATCATAAATAATCAAAAATATCTCGGGGGTTTCCAACATTTTTTTCTCACTTGCCTCGGGTAGAAAGAATTTTTTCTTTTCCTCACGTCTTACCGATATAGAAACTCTGCGAGAACCTGGACACTTTTCTTTTACTTTATGTGACTGATGAGATGGCAGTTGAACTCGATCCGGTCCCGACAGGACAACCGACATATAACGCATTTGAACGGATCTGCGTCGTGGGAGTGGAACCCGTTGTGGAGGAGATACAGGGTGCAGTCTTCGAACAGGATATGGCAGTGTTCGCATCGGTAAAGCTTCCCAGTGATACTGTTTACATCCTGGAACTCCTCGATACTCTGGTCCCCCGAGTAAATGCTGTCGGACTCGTTCAAAAGACTCTGGGTCACATGGGTTGAGGTGTCAGGGTCAACCATTGAGGACGCAGCTAATGAGGAGAGAGAGAGAGAGCAGATTCTCAAGGATTCAATTAAAGCATTGAAAAATTGTACAGTGAAACCTGTCTCATCTGACTGGGAGGCAAAGTTTTTTGTCAGACTAATCAAAAGTAAGAAACAATGAAAATTTAAAATTGTGAATGAAAATAAAGCCTGGATTGGAATGCCCAGTAAAATGGATTGCATAGGTGTCGGATTAGGCAGTTTTCACTGTATTTTGACATGTATTGAGATAACAACACAGTCAATACAGAAATGCATGTTATTGCTATTCGTCTGCACAATGTATTGTGTTGTTAACACAACAGATTTCATTTTCATTTGATTCAATAAAACTCTTAACTACCTGATCGACTATATTATCTCATCAGACATTTCACACCTACCTGATCCACTATATCGTCTCATCGGACATTTCTGTTTGCGCGAGTTTCCAGACAGCCGACTGTGCAGGTTCGTACACTTGATTTCCTGAACCTCCTCTGAGTTGTTGTTGTCTGAGTGGTCGCTGACCACGCTCGAGTCCTCCGAGTTTGGCTTGGCACTTTGTTCGGGCTCTGGTTGGACGAAATCGGTCTCCATTGCTGTCTTGTCTGCGTCTGTTCGGTTTGTGCCTGTTGAGAGAAGAGTGGGCCAATCAGTATTTTGTAGACTACACTGCATTTCAAACTTCCAGAACATTAAGAATCAATGTTAGTAAGATTATTTTCCAAGTCTGATTTGAGTTTCTAGTGTCATTGGTGAGACCTAAATAGACTTGGAGAAGTTGCTTTGTGTGGTGATTTTATCTGGAGAAGGTGCTTTGTGTAGTGATTTTATCTGGAGAAGGTGCTTTGTGTAGTGATTTTATCTGGAGAAGGTGCTTTGTGTAGTGATTTTACCTGGAGAAGGTGCTTTGTGTGGTGATTTTATCTGGAGAAGGTGCTTTGTGTAGTGATTTTGTCTGGAGAAGGTGCTTTGTGTAGTGATTTTACCTGGAGAAGGTGCTTTGTGTAGTGATTTTGTCTGGAGAAGGTGCTTTGTGTAGTGATTTTACCTGGAGAAGGTGCTTTGTGTAGTGATTTTATCTGGAGAAGGTGCTTTGTGTAGTGATTTTGTCTGGAGAAGGTGCTTTGTGTAGTGATTTTATCTGGAGAAGGTGCTTTGTGTGGTAAGATTGTTTTACTTATCAAGGCACTTTGTGTGGTGATATTTTTCTGCTTAATTAAGCGATATTTTTAAATTTTGGGATAATCAGCATTCTTCTAGCCCCGGGGGTGTTTACTCTCCGTTTTGTAGCCACATGTCTGGAGTTTGGGTTGTATGCCTGTGAGTCAACTCAATGTTTCCTAGCCATGTGTAGTGAATGTTAACTCATCATTTTCTAGCCCTGTGTCGAGTGTTTACTAACCGTTTTCAAGCCCCGTGCCGGGGGTGTTTACTCAACATTTTCTAGCCCTGTGTTGGTGTGTGTTTACTGTTTTCTAGCCCCATGTTGGGGTGGGGTGGGGTGGGGTGGGGGTGGATGTGTGTATATTCACCGTTTTCTAGACCCGTGTCGGGGGATGGGGGTGTGTTTATTCACCGTTTTTTAGCTACGTGTCGGGGTGTGTGGGTTTGTGTTTACTTACCGTTTTCTAGCCCCATGTTGGGGTGGGGTGGGGGGGGGTGGGGGGGTGTTTACTCACCGTTTTCTAGCCCCGTGTCGGGGGTGGGGGTGTGTTTATTCACCGTTTTCTAGCCCTGTGTCAGGGGTGTTTACTCACCATTTTCTAGCCCCGTGTCGGGGGTGTGCGTGTGTTTACTCACCGTTTTCTAGCCCCGTGTCGGGGGTGTGTGTGTGTTTACTCACCGTTTTCTAGCCCCGTGTCGGGGGTGGACACTGATCTTGACGTGTGGGAATCGGAGCTATACTTCCTGTCCCTGGCAGTTGTCGTACTGACGGCAGTGTCCCCATTATCCTGTAACCATGGTAATGTAAATTAAACATTTTACAGATATCCTTCACTAAATTCTTTTTTGTCTGATCTAACTTTGTGTGTCATTATCAGCAGGATATGAAACCATGATTGTTATCCGAAATTGTAATAAATACCATTAGTGAGATTTTGTGACACTGCTATGAGTTTCTTGCAGTAAGAAATTAACATTAACAATTCAATCTAGATGTCATTTTCTTCTTAAGGTCACCTTAATCAATGCCATGATTAACACTCAGAAAACTTTTTGAAAAATTAACTGTACCACCATGGCACAATAGGCCCATGAGATGTTTATTCATAATAAACAGATAGATGAGTGTGCATGACAAAACCATGCCAACCTTGATACAAAGATTTCACCTACTTGTTTATGGCCTGATTTAATCTGATTGAGAATATGACTCATTACAAAGATAATTTATATCATTAATCAATAATTATCACCCAAGGAGATTTGGGGATCTCTAAAACATCCAAGACTATTTTCTGTAGTGTCCCTAGATTTCCATTGCAATTGAATTTAATAATAAATATATCTCTCAAATTGGTCAACCTACTACAGAAATTATATCTTGAAACATATTTCCATTTTATTACATGTACATGTATTTATATAATTCCTTTCACATGGAATGAATACGTTACAATTTTGGGTTCTACATAAAAATGTTCCCCAACTAAAGGGGTGACGAATAATTTTCACCGCCTCCTTACATTATACTCATTTATTCATCTTTAACTGGACAGATGCAAATTGAACTCCTTGAAACACCATGGCTTAGATCGAGACAAATGGAATTCCTGTTCACGGTTGTGTCATGGACATTTTTGTGGTACAATATTGCATATGTATATCATTATTGTTAGAAATAAAATAATTATTTAAATCAATTGTTAGATAGCTACATTTAAAAAAAAAATGTATTTCATGATGTAATTATTTTCTAAATAAGGTTACTGCATTACTCTTCCATTTGCAGGGATTATCTCCCTTATAACATAATGGTTTTTGTTTTATTTGGACATTGATGAAGTTTTAATGACCTGATTTTAAGATGCAATTCAAATTTCTCTACAGATGCACCAAGTGACAAAATTTGATGATTCTCGGATTCAAATTTTCTTGACTTTAAAAAAAGATTATGTCATTATATGGTCAAATCATCTTAAATAAAGAACATTAAGTGGGACTCATTTTGTGTTTCATATACTGTATATACTCGCCTATAAGTCGGTCCGCCTATAAGTCGGTTGTATTTTTTAAGGTTATTTTGTAGGAATTTGCCATTGACCCGCTTATAAGTCGGTACAAATTTTTGTCAGAATCGGTTGACAATTTCAAGTCAATGCTCTAGTGTTTTTACTTATGTTTCAAAAAATATTTTGAGAAATTAATAATTATGAGGTGCTCAATATCCAAACCTTATCTGTTTGGGGTTTAAACGCAACCCTTGATCTATTATGGGCAATGATCCCTTGTTTACCTCAGCAATTATGGTCTCCTAATTACCAGTACCTGACACCGTGTTTACTTAGTGGCACGCGCCTCGCAAAAACTGTTATTGTGGGATTCCAGTATAATTCATTGTATCAACAATAGAGTTTTTAAGAGTCAAGAATATGATCTAAATTATCTGTTAAAAATATTCAATTTTTTATGAAAAATATTTCAGCCGGTATACATATGAATATTTCAATATTAAATCGGGTTCGTAATTCAATTTTACCGATAAACGATAGATTAGCCTGGTACCCAAGGCCTTCCGATGTTCACCAGGCTAACAATAGATTAGCTGAATTGAAAGTATTAGTTACCGGTATGTAAATAATTTTTAACGAAATAAAAATATGCAAATACTTGTACTTTATACATAATTTTAAAATACATAAACAATACACTACGTCTAGATATTTGTGAACAATAATCATTTGTGTGGTAGTCCATGATAATCATCGGAGTTGTTTAAAAAACACTACATTACGCCGCCCAGAAAAATACCAATCTTCTTAGGACGCGCCTATAAGTAGAACATAGAGTTTTGGACCAAAAATTGACTCCCAAAAATCCGACTTATAGGCGAGTATATACGGTACATCAGCTGACAAGGTTTGACGATTCTAGGTCTAGTATTTAGGACATGAGCCAGATACGAAAAAGCTAACAGACAGACAGATAGACAAGAGCACTATTCCATAATACACCCTGTCTTAAACGGGCATATAAAAATTGAAAAAAATCAAAATCATTGCCAAAATTATTTTTTTTTTACCTCCAATTCTGTTTATCTGTAAAAACATCGGTGTCAAAATGTTCTACAGACTTTCTGAACACCCTTAAAAAATGAAAATTTGATTACATGTTTCTTATCACTGTAACATCACACCTAAATTTACATTTGGGGGAAATAATTCTGTAACACAAACCTAAACGTACATTAGGAGAGGAAATAATTCTGTAACATAAACCTGAACTTACATTAGGAGGGGAGATAATTCTGTAACATAAACCTAAACTTACATTATGAGGGGAGATAATTCTGTAACATAAACCTAAACTTACATTAGGAGGGGAGATAATTCTGTAACATAAACTTAAACTTACATTAAGAGGGGAAATAATTCTGTAACACAAACCTAAACGTACATTAGGAGGGGAGATAATTCTGTAACATAAACCTAAACTTACATTAGGAGGGGAAATAATTCCGTAACATAAACCTGAACGTACTTTAGGAGGGGAAATAATTCTGTAACGTTAACCTAAACTTACATTAGGAGAGGAAATAATTCTCTAACATAAACCTAGTGTTAAATCTAAAGCAAACTAGCATGGCGCTGCGCCATGCCCTTTTTAATTGCACCATGCCCCCTTTTTTTTAAAAAAATATTTGTTAATATAAGCAATTGTTCTTTATTTCACAAGGTTGATTGAAAAGTTTAAAATCAAGGCAGAAGGTATTAACTTTTAAAGAGGCTAAATTATTATTTTATTACTATTATAGTATGATACAATGAAAGCACCCCGAAATTGTCTTGCCGCGACGAAAAGTGCCCTTTTTAGCACATGATATGTGTGCCCTCTCTAGATCCTAGATTTAACACTAATAAACTTAAACATACATTTGGAGAGGAAATAATTCCGTTAGCGACGGAGGTAGAGACTTCGGCCGACTGTCTGTACAGGTCCTCCTGGGGGGTGGAACGTGCTGTCAAGTTCATACCCTCCGTCTTCATCAACTGTCATAGAAAAATAATTCATTATCATTTCTTTCCTTGATCATTCATGGACAATAATTAACACTTCTCTCATTACAGAAATTCCCTGCATGCATGAAAAGGAGATGATAATGAACAGCAATCATCTAAAAAAAATTCTATTTAACAATTCAAATTCGACAAGCATTCTGTAAATATTGCAGAGCGATAGATGTACCCTACCGACCCCAAGTAAAGACGTCGGCGTAATATTCGGTGTGAATAATTATATATCAATGGTTAATGCACGATAACCAGGTCCCACAAAATAAAAGCCGTATAGAACAGATTCAAATTCCCTTTTTTCTACTATGTCTAAGGGGCATAACTCTGCAAAACATTAATGGACTGGGACAAAATTTATTGTTTTGCTGTTTTCCGCCACACTCAACAATTTTTCAGTTATCTGGTGGCGCCCAGTTTTTATTGGTGGAAGAGAGAATCCAGATACAATGTAGCTGGGAAGAGACCACCGACCTTCTGAAAGTAAACTGGGAAACTCTCACTTACTGGTGCGAGCGGGATTCGAACCTGCGCCGACCAGAGGTGAGAGGCTGTGTGATTATGAGCGCGATGCTCTAACCACTCGGCCACGGAGGCCCCTAAAATCAGTATGAAGAGAACACTCAACCAAACGACAAGCTGTATTTCCAAACAAGATTGTTACATGTACATCATGTACTCCAGCATGATAGAGGTTCACGACGAGATACTTTTGACTTAGCGATGCTTAACTGAGGTATATAAAGGACGTCAACTGAGGCTATAACTTGTTTGGAGTACTGTGTCATGATGTATTGCTTTATTGTCACATGCTGGGGAATACGAATTTTTTTGTGGTACTTGAATGCTGTTGATGTGTTCATTGTGAACATGATCTGCTCTATTTTTATTCAGTATTTGATTGTGGTTTCATGGTATTCCAGACAAACACGAGACCCATAGGCCATATTGCTCACCTGAGCAATATTATTATCCAATGTACAACATTAAAATCCCAATCACAGTCCCACACTGGCCCTGGGGATGTGATACTGGGGATGTGATATGATGAAAATCAATCCTGTACTTCACATATGGATGTTTGTAAATTGATTTCAAATTGCAAACACAAAAAAATAATGGGGAAAAAATAGTATATATAGAAAAGTCCATTTCATCATAGCCATATCCATCTAAAATTAAACAATTTAAGACAACCTGAAAATGATATGTACACAAGTTAATATGTGTACAACATTTCCCACCCCCAAAATCTCCAGACATAAAATATCTACAGACAGACAAGCAGACAGTTTGTTTGTGAGGGTATAAGCAATGTAACTATTCTCTATAACAGCTGCGTTGTCTGGATTTTCTACTCACCTGTCCTTGTGTAGCAAAAAGGCCAACAGGTGTAGCGATTTCCCCGAGAGCAGCACCAAAATGTAACGAAGAAAGATTCAGAAAGGGAGATAACTGGGATGGAAACGGAAAACCCGGGGGTGGAAACTGGTCCATGTGGAGCTGCTCCACATGCGGAGCAAAGCTATCTATGGGCGGCATGTTCTCATCGTCTGTCTCACCGGCTGACGTGACAGTGGGCAAGTGTTTCATGAAGTCGGCCACGCCGGAGATTTCTGGATGCGTAGCTAAGTGTGCCTTGGCGTCTTCCCACTGGGAGAATTTAACGGGGCAAATTGGACATTTGTGGAGCATCTCCATCATGTGTCGTCTCTCGTGCATACGAAAACTTCCATTCTGGGCAAAAGTCTGTCCGCAGAGTTTACACATGTAGGGCCGCTCTCCTGCAAAACACGAAAATCATTAATCAACCATGTATTTAAAAAAAAAAAACCATGCAGTTACAAAATCACCTAGATCCGAAGTCTTTTATAAACTTTCCAAATGTAATGGTGTAAAGAGTACACAAATTTAAGTCTTGATTTTTTAAATTATTAATTACTTAATTATAGTCTTTGTTTTCTACTAAAAACTATAAGCAACTGTACAGGTATTCAGAGTTTACCTGTGTGTACCCGTTCTGTACAGGTATTCAGAGTTTACCTGTGTGTACCCATTCTGTACAGGTATTCAGAGTTTACCTGTGTGAACCCGTTCTGTGCAGGTATTCAGAGTTTACCTGTGTGTACCCGTTCTGTACAGGTATTCAGAGTTTACCTGTGTGTACCCGTTCTGTACAGGTATTCAGAGTTTACCTGTGTGTACCCGTTCTGTACAGGTATTCAGAGTTTACCTGTGTGTACCCGTTCTGTGCAGGTATTCAGAGTTTACCTGTGTGTACCCGTTCATGTGTCCGCAGGGTGCCGATCTGAGTGAATGATTTCCCACACGTCTCGCATCTGTACGGCCGCTCGCCGCTATGAATTCGGCGATGGGTGGTTAAACTGCTGGCATTTGAGAATGTCTTGTTGCAGATTTTACACTGGAAGTTAGAGTTACCGTGTTCTGATTTGGACTTAGGGGTGGAGTAATTCTGATTCTGGACTACCGCCACCTGGCTCTTGTTCGTGGGCGATTGTTTGTCCGGATTCAAACCCAGTTGTCTGGAATAGAAAAAGAGATGTCAGGCTACGAATATCCATTGAAATATAAAGCTGTACAATCCTGCTGCAAAGGCTAAGCTGATGTCTGATTTCTATCTCTTATTCTTTATTTTTTTTCCGGGGATGGGGGTGAAGGATGAGCCGTCCTCATCATTATAGTCTGAAGGAGACAAGGTGATATAAATATTGTAAGGAACTGACTACATATTTCACTAATACAAAGTAAAACACTTGTTGCCACACCCCTAACCACAGATACAGAGTAAAACACTTGTTGCCACACCTCTAATCACTGTAACCTACAAAGTAAAACACTTGTTGCCACACCTCTAATCACTGTAACCTACAAAGTAAAACACTTGTTGTCACACCTCTAATCACATCTACAAAGTAAAACACTTGTTGACACACCTCTAATCACTGTAACCTACAAAGTAAAACACTTGTTGCCACACCTCTAATCACTGTAACCTACAAAGTAAAACACTTGTTGTCACACCTCTAATCACATCTACAAAGTAAAACACTTGTTGACACACCTCTAATCACTGTAACCTACAAAGTAAAACACTTGTTGCCACACCTCTAATCACAAATACAGTATAAAATACTTGTTGCCACACCTCTAATCACAAATACAGTATAAAACACTTGTTGCCACACCTCTAATCACTGTAATCTACAAAGTAAAACACTTGTTGCCACACCTCTAATCACTGTAACCTACAAAGTAAAACACTTGTCGCCACACCTCTAATCACATTTACAAAGTAAAACACTTGTTGTCACACCTCTAATCACTGTAACCTACAAAGTAAAACACTTGTTGTCACACCTCTAATCACATCTACAAAGTAAAACACTTGTTGCCACACCTCTAATCACTTTTACAAAGTAAAACACTTGTTGCCACACCTCTAATCACTGTAACCTACAAAGTAAAACACTTGTTGTCACACCTCTAATCACTGTAACCTACAAAGTAAAACACTTGTTGTCACACCTCTAATCACATCTACAAAGTAAAACACTTGTTGCCACACCTCTAATCACATTTACAAAGTAAAACACTTGTTGCCACACCTCTAATCACTGTAACCTACAAAGTAAAGCACTTGTTGTCACACCCCTAATCACATCTACAAAGTAAAACACTTGTTGCCACACCTCTAATCACATTTACAAAGTAAAACACTTGTTGCCACACCTCTAATCACTGTAACCTACAAAGTAAAGCACTTGTTGTCACACCCCTAATCACATCTACAAAGTAAAACACTTGTTGCCACACCTCTAATCACTGTAACCTACAAAGTAAAACACTTGTTGCCACACCTCTAATCACTGTAACCTACAAAGTAAAACACTTGTTGTCACACCTCTAATCACATCTACAAAGTAAAACACTTGTTGCCACACCTCTAATCACTGTAACCTACAAAGTAAAACACTTGTTGTCACACCTCTAATCACACCTACAAAGTAGAACATTTGTTGCCACACCCCTTATCACAAGTTGTTTTTTTTTTATATCTAAAACAAGAAAACCTACCAAGTCAGAAGGGGTACCACAATAAAAATCTTAATATAAACAATTGCAAGTCCCAATAACAAAAATGAATAAATCTAAATTTAGAATATTTTAATCTATTAAAACTGATAAATCTGAACATCAAATGGGTCTTCCTTTCTTTAATTCAAGTATCACCTTTAAATTCCATGGAAATCTTCTCAAGCAATCTCAAGATAGCAAGTACTATTATCTTATAAATATAAAAAAAAAAAAAAATTCCAAGTCCCATAACTCTGTAACAAAAAGTCCAATAAATCTAAAAATCAAATTTCTTCCTATAATCCATGTATAAAATTTATAAAAATCTCCCCAAGGATACTAAAGTTATTACATGCCATTACTACAGAGGGCCAGACAGACACAGATTAGGGGACCCACCACATTGTGAAACACTTAGCAAGTGTTACTTTTTAAAAATAAATAATAAATCATAACTGAAATCAACTGGCTCCCTGACATATTGTTTTTGCATTTTTATATATTGTATGCGAGTCTGTTATGTAACATCGCATGAACACAGAAATTATTCTATAGAAAGTTGAGGGTTTTTTTAATTAATTACATAAACATGGCATTGCTAATGACACCTGTTTCCACGATCTTAATACACAAATTTCCTGACAAGAGACAACACATAACTTAGCTCCCAGAATTCTAGGACACAAGGAGATCGAGATGACAAACCACAGTTAGTTGTACAACTCTCTTGCTCCCCCCCCCCCCCCCTCTTCAATTTTCTGCAATCAGACCTCATCATACATGTATAAATAACAGATAAACAGGTGTAAAATCTAAAAACAGGTCTTTACCAGCAATAAATAATCTTGATTACCATAAGTCATGATCAATGCCTAATTTTTAATGCATTCCAGTGGAGTCAATATAATCAAGATTTCAGTCAAATATATTAACTTTCCCTGGCCAGCAACCACACTGCATTAAGTGTGTGTTTTACCTGGAAATCAGTGGAGCATGGGAAAGCAGCCATGTCTTTATGATAATTAATTTGCGGCTGACTGGGTGTCAGTATTTCTATAGTATATACTGCATAAAGGTCAGTCGACTCACAGAGGTCGCAGTCAGCATTTAAAAGTCTGTACCTTATGTGTGTGTATACCATGAATAACAATAAATCTCTCTTTCTCTTTCTTTTGCTCTATCTCTCTTTCTTGGGAAGTTGACCATACTATGCGAAGCCAGAATATGTTGAGATTAAAAACTGTATTCTATTGATTGCCATGATATTGCAATGGTAATAAACCACTAATGTGTCTTTATTCAATAGGTCACAAATCTCTCCTTTATCAGGCTAGACAGTTAATACCCTGCTGGTGTTGTCTAATATACAAACACATCAGCCTGTTGCATGTAGATCTGTCCCCAACATCAAGTTGACCTCAATGAAATCCTCTCTTTCTCTTTCACATTTTCTCTCTCTCCCTGTTCCTCTGTCTCTCTCTCTCTGTACCCCTCTCTCTTTCTCTGTTTCCCCTCTTTTATTTACCTCTCTCTTTGTGCCCCCCTCTCTCTTTATCCCCTCTCTTTCTCTCTGTTCCCCCTCTCTTCTCTCTATATCTGTATCTTTGCCCTCCCCCTCTCCTTGTCCCCCTCTCTCTTTCTCTCTGTGTACCCCCTCTCTTCTCTCTATCTTTGCCCCCTCTCTCTCTTTGTCCCTTTCTCTTTCTCTCTGTGTACCCCCTTTCTCTTTGTTCCCCCTCTTCTCTCTATCTTTGCCCCCTCTCTCTTTCTCACTGTGTATCCCCTCTCTCTTTCTCTCTGTATACCCCCCTCTCACTCTTTCTCTCTGTGTACCTCTCTCTCTTTCCCCTCTCTTCTCTCTATCTCTATCTTTGTCCCCCTCTCTCCCTCTTTGTCCCCCTCTCTCTTTCTCTCTGTTCCCCTCTCTTCTCTCTATCTCTATCTTTGCCCCCCTCTCTCCCTCTTTGTCCCCCTCTCTCTTTCCTTCTGTGTACCTCTCTCTCTCTGTTCCCCTCTCTTCTCTCTATCTCTATCTTTGTCCCCCTCTCTTTCTCTCTCAGCTGTTCCCCCTTTCTTCTCTTCATATCTCTCTCTTTGCCCCCTCTCTCTTCTCTCTCTCCCCCCTCTCCTATATAAAATTGTGTTGGACCTATACAGTCCTGCATTAAATAATCTAACATTCCATCCATTATGCAGTTTATGTACTGCTGCCTAATGTTTCAGTTTGAAAACCTTAATAGTCCCTGTTTGGATAATCTGGCACAGTGTGTTACAGAAGTGAGTCACGGAATTGAATTCTCCTACACCTGTAGAAATATATCCAGTGATTCATGTAGAGATGGTACACGTTTTAAATCCCTGAGCAAAGTTAAGGGGGAGCATGTAACAATAATAACAACAAAAAATAAATAAAATTTTTAAAATACAAAAATTTCGAGAGAGAAAAAATAGACAGCTAGAGTATGTTTATCGTGGCATAGGTTGATATTAAAGACATGTGACATGGTTCCTTCCCGCGGATGACTGTGGCATTCATAACGTCTTTATCATAGGCCCGGCCCGAGTCTCTATACATGTAAACGTGTTACACAATGCCATGATAAAATTATGCATCACCAGCGGCAGGTAAAAATCTAACCTGACCCATACCAAGTGTCATATCATTGTCATCAGAGACAGCAAAGGTCACATGGTGATAGCCCTCCTTAACTTAATACTTCACAATCAAATTTACAGCATAAAATTATATCGATGGTGAACTTTACTAAACAGTATCTGTAGCTATACATACTAATAACCTAAGTAGGTCAACACTTTCTCAGGTTTTTTTTTATTTCGGTCACTGGAGCATGACTTCATGACAGAGTCTACAGACATCAAGAAAAATTAAGATATTATAATTCATTACTGGTACAAATGAATTAAGAAGAAATAAAACCATGGGTTGTTAGGACAGGTATTAGACTTAAGAGTCCATTATTGTGAAGTTTTTGTGATGTGGTTCAAGTTAAGAGCTGCAATTACTGTGTTTCCGTTAAACCCAAGCGAACCTGAATTTTACACCCTACCCTAGGATTTATTTTTAAATATACGTCTCAGAGATCACTGAAGACACTTATTTGTGAGAGATGATACCTGTAATGACTACGTAGGTAATTTGTATCAAAGCATATATTCAACAGCTGCATTGATAGCAAAAAATGTGTCCCGTATGTTTAATATGTTAAATATATCTGCAACTTAAATGAAGACTGCACAGTGACACGTGGTAGAATTCAAAATGTTTCTTTGTGTACTATAAAAATAAAGCTTGACAAAAAAAAAATATAATCTATTTTCTACCAATCTACCCTAATTTTCACTTGGATGTTCACGGAAACTGAACAAACAATTCATATTTTGGGCCCCAATATTGTCGACTCAAGACAGGGAAAACCCAAACCACGACAGACTGCGGGTTATTACAGGGCAAACAGGATGTGAATGAATAATTATCCATAGTCTCGATCATGGACTTTGAACGGTGTGGCTAGCCGACATATCCCATCATCTAGTAAGAGGACTCCAACGCAAGTTCTTACTTATGGTCATAAAAAATACCATAATACACTGTGATAATTTCCAATTTCCTCCTTTCTTTATTATGTCTGCTATATGTTTATACTCTGCAATATTGTTCCAAAGATTTCTCTCTCCTCTTTGCTACAGTAATGTCCATTTATACGACTTAGTGTAATACACAATAGCTGAATTTACATGTTTACTTAGTAATATACCCCAGTATTTTTTGTAGAAAGGAGCTCCATAGAATGTTAGTAAATTATATGTGAAATGTCTCAAAAAATTAGATATTATTGAGAAATGTTGCATGTCCTTAAAAAGTGCTGGGTGCCAAAATTTTCAGAAGTACTGGATGCTGAGATTTCTATGACAATCATCAAATAATCTCCAAGTATCTGAAATCGTGAAAATTTGAAGTTGCAATCCAATTCATTAGCAATACATTGGTGATGATAATTCATAGTTCTTAACTGTAAACTTCTACATGGTCTGGGACATAGCTTCATTAGGCTCGAGTAGGCACATGCATACACATTTTTTTTTTTCATTTTCAAAATTTGTTTTTGCCCATAGATGTTTGCAAAAAATAATATGTTCATATTTCTAGTTTTTAAAATCGGACATGAAATTATCATTCCGTCAGGCCTTTTCTTTTTATAATGTATTCTACATAATATATAAATAATGGATATGTATTTTTTATAAACTTGATGACTCACTCAACTCGGTTTAAAAATCTTTGAAAAGTTGTACAATATTTAATGTCTTGCAATCATTCTAATGCTTAGAGTAGTGCAAATGAGTCCTAATATTTAAAAAATTTCTCAGGGCGACCCCCTCCGGCATCCTCCCCCCCCCCCCCCCCCCACTCTGTGCTTCGCGTCTCAGTGAAACTTAAACATGTATTGAAATAGTCTTAGCTACGCCCCCAGCAATTTTTTTCTACTCAATGGTACTAGTACCGGTACCCATTCAGTTGGGAAAAATAGTGTCAAAATCGAACAAATTGGGAATTTTCTACCAATGTATCGGCAAATGATTTCAACTAAAAATAAAGAAAACAAGAGAACAAATGAAGAAGTAGTCTTCTCTTTACAAACTTTTTTACGGTAATAATTGCTGTTGTGAGACATAAGGAATCGTGGTAAGCTCGTTTTGGAATCGTCGTAGCTCTATAAAACACGCACACTGCCATGATCTGTACTTTCAATTTAATACTGGAAGTGAGCATTTTAGTTAACTCGTACAATGTTTCATACTAAGTAAATTAAGATGTCAGCGAGCAGTCTATTTTTCGGCAAGTGAATTGGGAATTTTTAGTCTCAAAATTGGGAAAAATCAACAGTTTTTGGCATTGGGAATGGTACCGTTTATTAGTACCAGTTATATAAGGGGAAAAAAACGCTGGCCCCTGTTGGTTGTTCCATCAATAGTGAGACAGAGTACAGCACATAATCAACACAAGATGCAACTTACAAAAGTTCAACACTTATCCCAATCTGAAAGTGATCCCATGAGGATCCGGGTTAAAATATGTCCTCAGTACACCTTGCTTGTCGTAAGAGGCGACTAAATGGGGCAGTCCTTTGGATGAGACTACAAAATTACAGGCCCTGTGTCACAATAAAGATCCCTCCCTGTTTAAAGGTTGTAAGCACCGAGCATAGATTCAGTTAGAGAAGGAATGCAAGTCCTATCCCCGTGCCAATTTTTAGACCTAAAAATCTTGATGGAGTGCAGTGTGCATGCTCCCTGACCTATAGTCAGAAGTCTCACCTGATGTGAATCCTTTCATGTTTTTTCCAATTGCTGCAATCGCTGAACCTTTTTGGACAGAACGAACAGGCGAATGGCTTCTCCCCGGTGTGGAGTCTCATGTGAGCCTTGATGTAACTCGACTGGGCGAATTTCTTCCCACAGAACTTACAGCAGGGCTTGTTGTCTTCGTCTGTCGCAACGTTTTGCATGGCGTCTTCTGCATAGGATTCAGCCATCAAATTCGCATCAGACATTTTGCTCCACTCACTCTTCTTCCTACAAGAAAATATGTAAATCTTGATGTGATTCACTCTCTCGTGTGAATGGAAAAGTGAATATAACAAACAGTGATCGAACTCAAATCTCATAAAGAATGTAAAATTATCAGGGGGGCAAACCTGGATCTGGCCCCTAGAAGTGGATCAGGTGCCCAGGAGTGGATCAGGCGCCCAGGAGGAGTAAGCAGATCTATTGACCGATCACACCTGCTGTGACCCTTTAACACGTACCCATACCCCAAAAAAGTACACTTTTAAGATATTTTTCTACCATATCAATTGTGCTTTTTAGGAAAAAGGTCAGAAGTATACTTTGAAAGCTGGTGACCTTTCCTGAACTTTGTTTTTATCCATCATACTGTTTTGTACTTAGTTTTTATTTCGATTATGCTTTTTCTGTGTTAAATTTTAACTTAGTATTTTTCCCAGTGTACAAAAAAGACCTTTATTGTAAAAAAAAATTGTTTCCACAAAATAAGACATACAAATGTGTACTTTTTTGTACTCAATTTGGTCTTTTTGACACTATACTAAAAATGACCTTTTTGCACTGCTTTTAATCAAGCACAATTTTTTTCTGTCATAAGCATGATAAAACAGATAATTAAAGATGACTAGGAGCCTTAACATTATTTGATCAACGGCAAATTTTGACTATTTGATCATGTTGAAAATAAATAAATTCCAGTCTTTGGAAAACTAAACCAGAGGAAATCAATTCCATTGACTTTTTTTTTTTAAAATTGTATTTTCGATGAGATAAACGGGGTAATCTGTAGTTTGAATACTGATTTGATCATCATCATACTCTGAATTGAATAGTTATGAATTGAGAGTCAGGGCTGTGACTGACTTCCTCAGAAACCGGAGGAAAACTGTTCAAAAAAGGATGGAACCCTACCTGGAAAAATATCATTTTCTGTCCCTTTATTTACATCAAACCCAGAGTGTTTCTATTTTTCAAAAATCATGCAAACCAGAGGATTTCCTCTGAAAAAAGGAAAAAAGCACACACCTGAGAGTACATGAGGGTAAGCTGAGCCGTCTAGGACTGGGCTGACATACCAAAATATTCATAAAATGATTGAAGATTAATGTATCCATTATATATAAAATATCACTGTATTAGTGTGCACAACATACCGATACACAAATTTATGGAGAAGTCCTCCTGTCTACATAGTGAAATTAATACTTCAAGACAGATTTGTCTCTCGAGTGATTTAATGCAGTCTTCTGGACAGTTACAGATTTTTTTGTTGATATTTTATGGTTCAATTATTATGTTTCCACTAAGGCTGAAGAAAAATTTCACCAAAGGATAAACAGTACCTATTCAAAACTACGTGTCAATTTTGTATCACATGATGGAAAACATCAATTACAAAGTACAACAAAAATTAGTATTTTTATTACTTTGCTGTTGGTCTTTAAGTAAATCAGTCAGATATATAGAATCTGAAATTGTGGTTGACCCATTGTCTGTAATATAGAACAAGAGCACCGCAAACAGTACAACATACACCAGTCAGACAGTGAAATTCAACCTTTACACATATTATAATGCACTATGAATTGATATCACACACATTCTGAATAAAAAAAGCCTTAAAGAAGGGCATGGTGCACCATTCTATCTAATATGTGAACTGATAATGTATTTCTCTGAGAGGGAGGTTGTAATATCTGTAATCTGTATTCATGATGAGAAAAAGCCCAGGAAACTTTTTGACCTACTGTTATAGTCCTAAAGTATGCCACATTGCACAAATGAAGTTGAAATGTGAACTGATTATGTATTTCTCCGAGAGAGAGGTTGTGACAAAATTTCAGGCAATACCTATATCCACAACGATTAAAAATCTGAAAAACTGTTTGACCTACTTTTATCCCTAAAGTAAGTCATGGTGTACCAAACCAGCTGAAATGCAAACTGAACTTGTCTACCTTTAAGACGAAACTTGTGACTAAATGCAGAGCAATATTTGTATGAAGAAAGTCTGGAAAACTGTTTGACCTACTTTTAGCCCTGAAGTAGGTCACAGTGCACCAATGTAGCTGAAACACAAACTCAACCTTATGCTTCTTGAAGAAGAAATTGTGACCAAATTTCAATGCTCTACATGCATGCATCAGTTACAGAAAAAAGTGCAAAAAACATGACCTTGGACTGACACACAGACAGACTAATTCATCTGAAATGCAAACTGAACTTGTATTCCTCCAACAAGAATATCAGGGCAATATCTTTATCTGTAATGAAAAAAAATGTCTGGATTTTTTAAAACCTACTTTTAGCTCTAAAGTAGGTCACCAAACAACAGACTAATCCAGCTGAGATGCAAACTGAACTTCCAAGAGGAAGCTTGTGACTAAATTCCAGGTCATTATCTGTATGTGTAATGAAAACAAGTCTGGAAAATTGTTTGACCTACACTTAGCCCTAAAGTAGGTCACTGACAGACAGACCAATCCAGCTGAGATGCAAAATCAGAAGACGTATTTCTCTGAGAAAGCTTGTGACTAAATTTCAGGAAAATATCTAAATTTTTAATGAAAAAAAGTTAGAAAAACTTAGTGTTTGACCTACTATTAGCCATAAAGTAGGTCACGGCACCAATCCAGCTGAAAAGCAAACTCACTTCTTAAGGGAGAAGTTGTGACCAAATTTAAAAGCTGTACATGCGTCTGTGATTGGGAAAAAAATCCGGGTAACATCACCTCGAACAGCCAGCACTATAACATGACTAGCGACGGGCTTATAAAAATAAGTACATTTACTTCATTTTTTTTTTTTTTTTTAAAAGTAAAAATTGTTCATTCTGAACATTTTGAAAATTTGTTTTAAATAAACAACCACACAAAACCAAAACAGGATATTACCTCTGCTGACAATTGAATCCAAGACCTCTGATACCACAGTCCAGTGCCCTACTAACACAAAAGTCCAGTGCCCTAATGACACGACAGTCCAGTGCCCTACAGACATGACAGTCCAGTGCCCTACTGACACGACAGTTCAGTGTCCTACTAACATGACAGTCCAGTGCCCTACTGACATGATAGTCCAGTGCCCTACTAACATGTCAGTCCAGTGCCCTATTAACCGACAATGTAGTGCCCTACTGACATGACAGTCCATATTGGGAATTTTTCAACCAAATTTTGGAAAAATTTCAGGGACTCTCTAATTGGAACTGGAGCCGAATATCGGATCCAACACCCCCCCCCCAAAAAAAAACCCCACTGTTTACTATAAGCGACTTCACTACCAGTGGAGTAATCTGTGCTGCTAAATAATGCCCCAAAACATCAGACTTGACGTGCCCAATGACCAATGTCCAGTGTATTATATAGAAAGCAGAATTCTGGGAATCAAGTTTTAAAAACATCTCCTCAAAACACTGATGCTTTATCGTAAACTTTGTACAATACAGAAAATCAAACCGAAATTATAGATCTCTTCCAAATTTCTTCCTCATCATAAGTTTATCACTAGAAAGTGATGAACAAGACTCTGCATATTTAGCATGACTTCTTAACGCTAATTTCTACATTTGTTGCTATACAGAAGAGCAGGGTCGATCTCGGAGTCCAATCACAAGATTTAAATTTACATGTTTCACATCTACACGACACAGTTCCTTACTTCACATCTACAAAACCAAATGAATTATTTCAGCTACATGCACCTACTGCGGATACCATTCGTGGCAAGAGGCTCTGATAAAATGACATTATCTTAGCTGAAAATTGACCATATTTCTCACAAAAATATAAGCTAAGAATTCCCTTATTACAGCTGTCAAACCTTGGAACATCTCATGCCTGGACGAGTTGTCTTGGGGCAAGTTTTGTTAACTTTCATTAAAATTTCATAACTGTGTAAAAATAAATTGCAGGGGATTGATCTTTATATGACCTTCCATAGTATGAACTATCTTTCCCTTTTAAAAAACCACTTTCCAATGCGAAGTTCCTATGTCACAGGATAAAAATCTTTATCCCCCCCCCCCCAAATGGGTCTATTAACCCTTGACCTCAAACCCTCTGTTACATATGATCTTTAAAATTGTCTGATGGGATGTACATCCTGTATATTGATGTTTTCCAAGGAGCATTGATGAGGAATGTTATTTCATTTGATCATGTAATATATATATATTTCAATTAAGAAAACGCTATCACTCATATGCAGATCTACGAACATTTACATATATTTGTGTCCCTATGAAACTCTAAAATGTTGCAAAGCCAATCAGTAGCACCAAAAAAAAAAATTATCAATGTTTTCCAAAACGTGAAAATGTACACGCTGAATTGCATAAGAATTTTCATCTACTGCTTATTACCAGAAACAATTAAACAACATGTTAACATTCTCTGATAAATCATCTGACATCCACCTTGTTCACATGATCAAAGGAACATTAATATCAAAGTATTTTCATTTCTTTTTTTATTGCCCTCTACATTTTTTAATTAGTAGTTCTGAGTACAGGCAGTTGTTAGATAGCTGTCATGTTTATGCGAGTTGTAAATCTCTTCACTTGTCAAATGCAATCAGAAAGGAGAAAAGAAAAAAAAGAAAAAAGAAAACACACGCCAGTACACAACAAAGACAAGCATGGTACATGTTACTAAAAATGACTCACCATAGTCGTTGAACTTTTGACCCCATGCGAAGTACAAAGAGTTCAAAAACCTGCTTCTAAGAGTAATTCTGAGAACCGTGCTTTAATATTTCTTTTCCCCTAATCGTTAATTTGCTTTGTTAATTAATTCCCGATGAATTCTAAATCATAACGAGGACTACTATTAGTATCATGTCATCCATCGCTTTTTTCACGTCCATCAACTGCAAAGGGAGTTAATGAGATTCCATGTTGATCTCTTTGATGTTTCAAAACTCCGACAAACTTTTTAAACAGTGACTAAACAGGTTAAATCACACGGGAGTTAAAGATCACGAGTTCAATTTTCACTCTTGACCATTATAACTGACCATTTCCGTTCCCATTTTTACTTTTCTGATGAAGAAAGTCGTCAGGCGGCGGCGAAACTCTTCAACAACTTCCGAGCCACTCGACATTCCAAGGCGCCGAGCGAGATTTTTCCGAACTTTTGCGAGAAGGAACGGAATGAAGTCTGGTTAACATTAGAAAATAAATAATTTTTGACCTATTAAAAGAATACCTTGAGATGCTATGTCCGCTGTGACATGATTTTGACCCTCTTCTTTGTGAAATATGCACACAAATTTATGCTCATTGTGTTTCCATTTGTTGACAGAGGGCGCTTTAGGCACATAGTTTCGTACCTCCCATGTTGAAGAGTTCTCCGCATGAATGAAACAGATCAAATTTAAAAATTATAAAAATCGAAGAAAAAAATTAAACGATGCTATATATTATTCGTCATGGACACAGGCTCTAAACTTGTTGCCACCCCACCCCCAATGTATATAAAGAATCTGTGTATACACCTGCACGTGCACACCGTTGCAGGTGTGATAAGTACTACGTCTTTCAAAAAATAATTCATTGCTTACATATTTATAATACGAAGATTGGTATATGTCAATAAAAAAAAAAAAATCATCAGCCGAAAATCTAAATATCCAGAATAAGAATCAATCAAGCTGAACTAAAGTAAAAGTAAAGTAAAGTAACTTTTATTTAAAGTCGGCACTATATACACTCAACATATCAAACACGTGTAGCTCTGTAGAGCTTTTTAACCGACTATCATACATGTATATCAGGACAAAGACACATAGCATGCATGTACACATATACGCAGACATGTCACAGATTAACAAAAGAATACAAAATAATAGAAAACTTCCATGCAAGAATATACAAGAATACACAGATACGAAAGCATAAGACTAAGAGGAAGAAATAAAATACTCTCGTTTATCCAAATTGTAATTATTTTATTTTATGTTGTTTACATGTAAGTTGACTTTCCAGAGCACACAATCAATTTCACACACACTGCCATTGTCTATGACATTTTTAAAAGTCTCCTAGATTTCTAGATTCTTTATAATATGAATATAAAATGCTTCAATTCCTTCATTAATTCATTTTTGCTTGTAACATGCAATTTAATTGTTGGAGCGGCACATAAATAGAAAGCGGAGGGTGTGTTCAATCATATTTTGAAATTGAAAACTCTCTAATCTACCTTATTTAGTTTTTTAAAATGCAGTTTTTGTATATGCAGAACGTAATATAAAAAGAAAGTTAAGATTCCTACAAGACACAAATCCACGACCTACAAAAGAGCTGTCAAAACGTTAACCCACTAATCTAAGCTTCCTAGTTAGACACTTCGATTTAAAAGGAATATGTTTGTTGATATTTATATTTTCATTCATGTTTCCAAAGGAAGTCATCCATTGTGACGATGCGTACATGTATATCACAATCATTAAAATCAATTATTTTGCTGTAAAATGATAATTTACCAGATCTGTTTTAGAAATCTTTTTCAGATGAGTACATAGTGCTCTTGTAAAAATCCTTTTTCAACACAGATTTTTTTCTTTCTTTTTTAATATATATATTTATATATATTCTATCATACTCTAGAGGGCAAGTTTTTGTCTTTTTTATAAGTAAATAACAAGGCATATCTGGTGTTTAAAACATAAATAAGTAATTTCCACACATGTATATCACATTGCAGATATTTTTTCCAATCTTTTTTTTTAACTCTAAATTAAGGTCTACATAATAAGATGCCTTCCTCGTTCAGGAATCTTACAATAAAAATCTAATTCAGATGAACCTAGTTCCGCTGTCCCTTTATATCTACTTAATAATATAAATTTCTTAAATGTAAATGTTCTCTCTCTCTCTCTCTCTCTCTCTCTCTCTCTCTCTCTCTCTCTCTCTCTCTCTCTGACATTGACAAATTTTAATCAAAAATACAAACTCTGCTCACATGAGCTTTTCGCTAATCTCACCTACCTCACCTAGCTTCCCTCCGCCCCCACTCCACCCAGCTTCCCGTTTGAAACGCGTCACAAACGGTATAGTGTATAGTACTAGGTAAAATTTATAAACCAATTTTTTTTTTTTACCTTGAAGGCAAATAATTATAAAACATAAAGCAATAACCTAGGGTAAAAGTTCACATAACCAACCCCAATGATACATGAAAAAGAAAAATACTTCAGTCAAAATTTCGAATCAAATTACTTGTAACTTTTAAAATATTTTTTATACACAAATAAAATTTTAAGTATATGTTTGCATTTGATTTTTCTTATAAACCAGCAGTGTTTTTAAACAGCTGTGCTAGATAAATTCGAAGATAAAAGTAATCCAAATTTTGACTATTAAAGTCTATTTCCAGTTTATGATCTTCTAAACAGAGGACGTTTGAAATCGGTGAGAGAACATCAACTACAGTCTAATTCAATTTACACATTCACAACAAATTCTTTATTTCTTTCAAGTGGGATTTGGGGGTGGGGGTGGGGGGTGGGGGTGTTGACTTGATTTGAACATATTTTATTGTATCTTATATCTACAAACGGTTTGAACACAAGTCCTTTCAACTTACGGGAACCTCACCTTGAATACAACTATCGATATACTTATTAATATAATAAATAGACATAATCATTTCGTAATTACATTTTTTTTTAAAAATGAATGAATATACATATATTAAGGGTAAGTTAGTTGAATATTTTAAAGCATGGTTTTAGGTAGTAGTAACAGTAAATCTTCCAGAATCTCTGATGAAATTTTGGGCAGAGGCAAAAGATCTGTTCGTTTATTTCAGCATGTTAAGCTTCGTCTCCCCATAGCAGTAAGTGACAATCAATGATTTAGATAATGGAGAAAAATGTAAAACTTCTTAATAATTGACTTCTGGCATTATTATAATTGTTAAATACATTTTTCTTTTGGTTCATCGGCATTTACATGGGTTTATTCATATCTGCCATTTTCATCTCCGGGACTATGTGTCCTAATTCTAAATTATGTACCTACTAAATGGAAAATCGTTACGCTTCTTTTGTATTGAACGGGGCATAACTCGTACACACTTAAGAAAAATTTCCTCACTTCTTTTTAGATCTGAACCAACGAATTAAATCATTTGATGTTTACCTAAATATTACATTGAGAACACCGATGTAAATAAATTTCATGATATATTGAATAAGATACTCAGGTCCTCGTTGATCTTGCCAAACCATGCGAGACAATCATAAAATGAAAGAACAGTAGTTGGCAATCTCCGTGTACTTTCTCTCATATACATCCCTCAGATCAAGCCGTATCTTCAGACCTCCATGTAACAAATTCCATTTTCATTTCTCATTTTGATACAGACACTATTTGATTACAAACAGTATCAACTGATGTGTCATATTTCTGACTTTTTCTTTCTTTCTAAAATTACATTTTTATCTCGACTTTTTGCATGGTTTTCTGAATAAGTTTAAATTTTACACTGTAATGATATCACCATGTTTTTTTTTTTTTTATATTGGACTGGTTAATGCATTATGCTATTGTATGTATTACGCACCTAGCAATGCAAGGGTATATTCAAAACCGATTTCAGTCAGATACAGCTCATTGCACCAACATTTATTTGGTTATGTTTGACTTTCTGAGGCAGTGCTATCGGCGAACAAGTGAAGATAGCGATTAATCTCATAAATTCCATAGAGCTCATTGCTACAACAGAATTGAACATGCAAATTGTTATCTATAAAAATACTAAATGAATCTCAAGAATAAATACCAAACAACAACTTAAAGTCCAAATGCTGAATATACAGAAACCAATTAGATTTCCATTATGTACCTGTCCAGTGGCGGATCCATAGGAGGGAGGGGAGTGCCGGGGGTCGGAACCCCCCCCCCCCACTTTCGTCACAAAATTGTGCTTTAAAAAGATAAAAATTACGCATTTTGAGGGTGGAACCCCCTCCCCTTTGAAAACCAAATTTAATAGTAGACACCCCCGCTCCTTTAAAAATTCCTTGATCCACCCTTGCTATCTATCCAGTGACACGGAACAAAGTGTCTACACCCATAAGAAACAAGTCAAACTTGTCCAAACACAGAACATAGGAGGAGCAAGTATCCCCAATTGACTGAGTAATGACACCTATCTTAATGTAGCAAGGCAGAAACTTCGTGTAGGGTATTTAACTTTAAAATTCTGATTTTTTTTCTTTATTCAGATATGTATTAACAAAAGTTTCTAATTTTTCAATTAGAAAGCTATTAAAAGCGTCAGTGTCGAGTTATTTTTTACATTTTCTTTAATCAACTATTTTCCCGCCAATATTATGGTGAGCGGTTGGTTCAAACGTGACACATGGCATGGACAGATGGACAGGTTTAATTAGATTTGATGGGTGTAAGACACTTCATCTCGTGCCACTGTATAGACGGGTAGTGGAAATCTATTAATTAAAGTTTGGATTCAAATTAAGGATTTTGGTAAGTTTTACTTTTAAATAAAGCAATACTAGCTGTTATTTTGGTGTAGTAAAATTGTGATTTACTATTTCATTGACAGAAAAAAATATTGGTTTATAAACTTTTGTTATTAATATTTCTGTTAAAAAATATATCCTGGGGCTCTGAATGAAAAAAAAAATATTATCTTCCCGTACCAAAATCTATTTCTATGTAATGCTATATATATATATATACATGTAATAAAATCGAAATCTTTATTTTGATAAAATCTTAAACACTTAGTTTTAATATTATCGCTGACTATGATACAGACAAAACTATTGTAATAGCACATTTTTTACAACAAAATAAGATTTCAAGATTTATAGTGCTAATATTACTCGAAATTATTGTATGATATTTATCCTAGAGATTCATTTATTATTTCTAGCCAGGTTTCATATAACTAGCAATTTGCATGTTCAATTCTATCAAAGCAATTAGCACAGCAAGCTTATCGTAGATGCAAATGTAAAACATTAAAATATTTTTGTAATTGACATGTTTAACGCTTATGATAATGTGTGTCGAGAGCACCCTTTCCCCAATATTTAAGACAGTACATATTGTTATCAGTGACAACATTTACACAGCGACAACACGTACCAACACAGACACAATTACCATACATTTACATGCAGTCGAGTATCATATTCAGACGCACCCCCCCCCCCCCCACCTCCCGGGACCAAATCAATTATATTTATTGATTTATCCTGTAGAAATATACAGGTACCGTTACAACTTCTCCGTTTTTACCCTACTTTTAATTTTGTATTCTTGATAGGAACTATAAGATTGATCACCATCGCCATAGGCGGATCCAGGAATTTGCGAAAGAGGGGGTCTAGCTCTTGATCTTTTAGGTACTTTTCACAATCTCCACCCGCCCGATTTACCCCATTTGCTTTTGTACATATTAACATCTTAAGGAGATACTCAGGCCAGTGGCGGATTTAGAGAGGGCGCAGCTGCCACCCCCCCCCCCCTAAAATTGTCAAATTTAAGGTAAATCGCGGTATCTTGTCTCGGAAAATGTACTAAACGATAAAAGAAGCAATAATTTCTTCCACTCCTGGAGAAATAAATAACAAAATCTTTTGATTTCTTGAATTATTTTATTGGGAGAACTTAATTTTTCCAAAAAAAAACCCCTTAAAATTTGGGTCATTTTATCAATTTCACCTTATCAAAATGATAGAAAATAGTACAAATGACTAAATAGGAGAAATATTTCAAGCCCCATAAAATCTGTATAACCCAGGAGCTGGACCCCCTGCCTCATACAGTGCCCCCCTCCCCCTCGTAACCGCAATTCCTGGGTCCGCCCCTGCAGGCAGTTTATACATGATGGAAAAGTTTTGTGTGTAATACTGTGTATGTACTATTTGTTTCCCCAGTTCTAGTCATTGTTAACACCATACTCAGACCTGATTTTGAATGATAAAAAGGAGCTGATTTAAAGGTTGCTCCCAATAGGAGGGGGGGGGGGCGGCTGGGAGGAGCTCTGCGGTAAATGGTGCAAAATTCTGCATTCTGAGCATTTCCTGGCACTTCTTTTTCACCTTTAAAATCGTCTGCTTCTTCAACAAAACTTTTATGTTACATATACTTTTTAAGAATTTGTAAGTGATACTTGCATTGACAAAAATATCGTAAATATATATCAGTGTTTCGTCTTATTTATCCTAGAATCAAATGACATACTGGTGTTGATAAATTTGAATGATGTAAAATTTTACATGTAAGTATCCACCTCTCATTTTGATGTAACTCATTAGAAATACAACAACAGCGTAAATCCTTTTAAAAGTTTGTGTTTATATTTCATCCATGCATTTCCATTAACTTGCACAGTTAATTGCACAATAAATATTATAAATTGAAATGCCCTGTAACAAACAGAAAGTCGAATCAAAATGACATAAAAATGTACATCACGTCAAATACATATACATGTTTACATACATTTTATTCATGTTATATATACATATATTGTATCATTTGAAACTTAGCACAAAGTTATATCAAATGATATTCAAGCACTTTCATCACAATTTTATAAAAGTGATCCACCGAACTTATTTATATTTAATAAGTGAGAAAAATAAGGTTAAAAACAAATTATTTATATTACTGCTTTTGTTGACTTTCATATTATTTAAACAGTCTAAATAGTATAACTTACCAAAGTTATGGACTTTAGGCTTGATATTTATCAAATGCAAAGCTGTAATCTATAAATCAAAGCTTTTTTGGTGCAACCTGATGGCGAAATAGCTTCAACTATAAATAAAACTCAAACGTCTGAACACTTCAAACCCATTGGACAATATGAAAAAAATCCAACCCTGGTCTAAAGTCACATGCGTATAAAAGGCGCCAAACTTTTGGCGGGAAAATACTAATTACATCAAATTGGAAATTAAATAAAATCAAAGCTGCTTGCCATTGTTTTGGCATAAGTCTTTAGTAGAACTTTCTTATCAATTGCAAATTCAATTCTTTTAATAATAAAATTTAAAAGTTATTTACAAAATTTTCACACTGCTACATTGACTCAACTGAAGTCTCGTTAGAAATTGGGAAGTGGGGGTGGGGGGGGGGGGGGGCTCCTGGACACCCCCTCTGGATCCACCCTTGATCACTGTTCGTTATTTTCATCTTTTCATTATCATATACGTCTACATGTAGTAACATCCTCCATTATTCTAAAATGGCAAAGACTGTTGGATTGAAAAGAAATACATAAATATTTGATAAATTGATAAAATATATTTCATTATAATCATGATTAATGTTCATGTGATTGTATCAGAATCATTTTTCTCCACACTATAACGTAGTACACTGTATGTATAATGTATGTTGTATATACTAAGAGAAGATAACTCTTGCTTCCTTGTTTACCGCTCCCTATCGATTCTTTCTTTCTCACTTTCATGCACAGATTTGTGGTCCGATCTGTCTAGGGGGGAAAAAAGTTCGGATTTATTTCTTGATGCAATGCTTTCTTTAGTTAAATTCAGTGTTTCTCCTGAAAATCTGCGCACGTAGATCCGCGCCTTTGTGGTCAAGTGAATGACCCTGAACTGAAGCCCGAAGCCTGAAGCCCGCTAAGGATTCTATAAATACAACTCTGTGTCGATTTCACATAAACAGCGGTCATCCAGTGACGAAAGTGTTTTTTGAGTTTTATACAAATATTAATTGGCTTGACAATAAAAAAAAGGTAAGACATAAATTTAACTTCTGATGTTATAAATAACCCCAATATATTTTTAATATATATTCGTGGACGACATATTGGAGATTCTGCGTCTGAATTTACACACATGTGACGGGTCGATATGCCCCTGTGGTCAACTGTGAAATTGACACGTGAATAAATTACACGGACGCTCCTATAAAGTGCTTTACATTGTCTGTGTTTAACAGTCGCACATTCTTGTCAAAACGGTGCATTTATTATCTACTTTATATATCCCCCCACCCCCCATCCCAAAAATCGATAAATTGATTTGGCCATCATGTCATCTTTGGGACGCAGATGACCCCCCCCCCCCACAAATAAAAAAAAAAAAAAAAAAAAATGCAAAACTTGCATGTAATTTTTAGTAATTTTATTCACAGCTGAATACTTCTTTTTTTTTAAATTTTTAATTACATGTTTTAACATTGAATTTTTCAAAGGTCCAGTATTTTGTTGCAAATTGTCTCTAGTATTGTAAATACAACTTGGACATGAAATAAAACATGCATACAATTCAGTATCATTGTTTGTAAGATAGATAAGTTCTAGGATTTGAATTAAAAGTTTGAAATGCATTTTTATATAACTATTGTTTTCATTGATACATTTGCATTAAGAAATATTGCTGTCCTATCAGTGTCAATGATTAAAAGAGTTGCAGTCCTATCAGTATGTTAGCCAAAATAATCCTATTGCATTTTCCACCGGTCCCAACTCCCCAATAAATATTGACCGGTCCCTTACTACCGACTGGTGCTCTACAAACTGAGCTAATTAGCCTTGAGTGAAGGGATCAGGCTAATCGTCCTGTCATAGTGTGTGTACCGGACCCGATATTTTGGAGTATAAAACAGCACATTTGCTAATGTACATGTATTATTACATGTTGTGCAATGACACTTCCCCTCCGTGTTATAAATCTAAACTCTTGTACGTATGTTGTGTGTGGATTTATATTGATTTTGTGTTGGCTTATCACTCGCTATTTACCTGAAAACAGATCTACATTTGTACATATGACTGACTGTTTATTTTGGCTTTCCACACCACAACTGACCTACTTATCTCGAAACTGACCGACATCTGCTCAATTGTTTATTTTGGCTATTAACGTGTTCGCTTATGTTAGCGACTGACCTATAAATGTCCGAGCGTCCAGTGTTCGTTTTATACTGTCCAGTGCTTTATATTGTCCAGTGCTTTATACTGTCCAGTGTTTTATATTGTCCAGTGTTCGCTTTATACTGTCCAGTGTTTTATACTGTCCAGTGTTTTATATTGTCCAGTGTTTTATACTGTCCAGTGTTTTATACTGTTCGGTGCTTTATAATTTCCAGTGTTTTATACTGTCCAGTATTGACTTTATACTGTCCAGTGTTGGCTTTATACTGTCCAGTGTTTTATACTGTCCAGTGTTTTATGCTGTCCAGTGCTTTATACTGTCCAGTGTTTTATACTGTCCAGTGCTTTATACTGTCCAGTGTTTTATACTGTCCAGTGCTTTATACTGTCCAGTGTTTTATACTGTCCAGTGCTTTATACTGTCCAGTATTTTATACTGTACAGTGTTCACTTTATACTGTCCAGTGTCTTATACTGTCCAGTGCTTTATACTGTCCAGTATTTTATACTGTACAGTGTTCGCTTTATACTGTCCAGTGTTTTATACTGTCCAGTGTTTTATATTGTCCAGTGTTTTATACTGTCCAGTGCTTTATACTGTCCAATGCTTTATACTGTTCAATGTTTTATACTGTCCAGTGTTCGCTTTATACTGTCCAATTGTATATTATCACAGTACATCTAGATATACTCTTCCCTATCATAAAGATTTAATCAGAATCCCCGGGGCAGAAATCCTTCAAAAAAGGGGGTGCAGCCCAAGTTTGTACCTTTTCTACTGAAAGGGTGGGTAGGTGTAAGGACCCCAAAAATGGCAAAAAATCTCTTTCTTTCTCAAATAGAGGCGGGGGGGGGGGGGGTTTAGGAGGTGTTACAACCCCCGTAACACCTCGTTAAATTTGCCTGTGGGATACAATGACATGTTAGGTCACCCGAGTTACTCACGTGATCGTGACGTTTAGATGGCGCGGATCCGCCTATTGGTCTGAGTCGGTCGTGCGTCGTCCGTTAACAACTGGACATTTTTAACTTCTTCTTGATAACTACCATTCTAATTCTTTTCCCAATTTTGTATGAAACACCTTTGGACAAAGGGTGGCACAAGTTGTAAATTCTAGGACTCCTGCTCCCCCGGGGCCTAAAAGGGAGAGATAAATTCTGCCGAAAATGACCTCAAAAGTTTTCTTCTCTACAACCCACTAAACGCATAGTCATGTAGAGCAGAAAGGCCTCAGAGTCTACTATAAAATTGAAAATTCATGATCCCCAGGGAAGAGGTTTTCATTTCAGGGTCGGGGCCAAACTTGGTATAGGTAAATAGTGTTTGTGAGTAAAACATTTAGATATCATCTTCTTTAATGCTATTGATTCTAAATTGAAACTAAATATAATATTAGATACATGTATTTAGAAGGCATATGTAGTCCTTTCATGATCCCCGCGGTAGAAGTTTTAGTTCCAGGGTGGGACCAAACTTATTATAGCAATTATATTGTTTACCATTTGAAAGAAAAACAACCCCTTTTTAAAGTTTGCTGATACTGTAAAAAAAAACAACAACACCCAACTAAATATATTTTAAAGGAGAGCAGATAGGAATTTGGGAATTGACCACAATCAGGGGCGGATCCAGGAATTGCGGTTACGGGGCGCGCCACTTTATGAGGCAGGGGGTCTGGGGGCGAAGCCCTGGTGGGGGGCCCAGGGAACAAAGCCCCGGGAAGCTCCTGGATTTTACAGATTTTATAGGGCTTGAAATATATCTCCTATTTAGTCTTTTGTACTATTTTCTATCATTTTTTATGAGATGAAATTAATAAAATGACGCAAATTTTAAGGGTTTTTGGAAAAAATTAAGTTCTCTCAATAAAGTAATTCAAGAAATCAATAGATTTTGTCATTTATTTCTCCGGGAGTGGAAGAAATTATTGCTTCTTACATTGTTTTGTACATTTTTCTAAACAAGATACCACGATTTACAATTTAAATTTTAGGGGGGGGGGGCTGGCTGACAATTGTGAATTTCGCAACCCCAGGGTTCTGAATCAAGGAAGGGTCCAAAATAGTCATATATAGAGTCAGGACAACATATCCCGTAAAGTCTTCCATCAGTGTGGGAATTTTCAGAGGCGTTTGTGTTTCTTTAAGAACACATCTTTATGCTGCTGAATATCAGAATTTAGCTTCGATACGTAGAATAAAGGAGTTCATTATATATATTTCATAACCCTTGGTGTTAATAATATTCAGGTAACCAGGCATTTATAGAGAATATACATATCATTAAACGTTTGAATGATTCAAACTACGCACTGCTTTTTGTTTTCCATGCGATCGACCTTGACTTTTCCCAGAAAGTGTTAGGTAAGGCATCAAAATCTTATTCAAGGAAAACTTACTTGTCTTTTTCAGAGATTTGATCCCTGTAGAAGATGACGCTGTTAGCTCCATTTCAAAAGGAAAAACTGGAATATTTTTTCAACTTTTTCGGTAAGTGGAACGTCTGATTTTATAATGCTTCAGAAATACGTATTATGTATATTTCTATGGAAAGGAATGATACATCTGTATGCATTTCAAAAGACACAAAATATCATTCTTCAGAATTTCACCCTGTTCTATATTACCATGGTTACAGGGGCGTAACAACAATGGTAGCACAAAAGCCCGGGCCTACATATAATTTTCACCAAAAAGAAAATTAAGTCGTTTATACCTAAAAATAAGTCGTCTACCTTATATCCACACTTTCTGGCCATGGTCACTTCTTAGCGGTACATCCTTTGGCTTTCCGTCATTTGTTGAGCCCTCAAAGGCGACCCGTGGTTCTTCAATGAACAGCGAGCTAGGAAACCAAGGGTACATATCTAGTGCCCCAATAAAGATAAAGTTCAATTACTGTTCATTCATACTCAAAAATTACTGTATCCTTGCTAAAATGTTAATTTTCATTTCAAAGTTTCGCCTAGTCAAAAATCAGGGAACTAAAACGTTCTCCCAAGTCTTAATCAATTTGAAGATAAAACAGCCATCTTATGGCATTTGGGAATGCTTAAATCTTACCGTGCACCCGCTGGGGGACCTTAAGCGGTCCCCAGACCCCTTGCCGCTCGGTGCCTACACTTCCTTTCATCATCTGTTACGCCCCTGTCAGAGCAGGGACCTTATATCGTGTCAGTAAGTTCATTGGTAGGGAAACGTTTGGTAATATACAGTTACTGACTGGGCCCAAAGACAACAGCTGTAATTTAGTTTGACCCTAGAAAAAAAAATTAAGGTGAATTACAAATAACTATTGTTTAATGCTTCAATGCTTAATTTTTTCCTATGTAAAACATATACGTTTTAAAAAAGAACGTTTTAACTGTTAATTAAACAATTTTCACAAACATGGTCTATTGATTCACGAACTGTTGACCGGGCAATAGTCTGTCCTATTAATTTCTATTGGCGACGCAAGTCGGTCAGCTGCTTTGTTTTCGTACAAAAATTGCTTTCTATACGTGTATAACGCTATACATTCAATAGAACCGAAATCTTTTTTTTTTTTTAAACTTCGTTTTAATTTTATGAATGATTATGGTTAAAGTGAAATACAAAACTATCATAATAGCACATTTTTATAATGAAATAAAATTTTCAGATTGAGAGCTATTATAACTTTAAGAAAGTTTTCATTTCCATCATTTGGGGGGTGGGGGGTGGGTGAGTTTGTAGCAAATTTCATTAAGAGCGCCTGTCTGTGCTTGGGTATTCTTGAAGAAAACCTGGATTCCTTTTTTTCTGTCCGCACAATCAAAAGAGTGACCAAACTACTGTCATTAAAATGTTTTCAAAGGCGGTTTGTGCAATATAAATATTCATAATGAAGCCTAATGTTAGATGCCACCAATGTTTTATTAATAAAAAGTTACTAAACTTAGAATAGTCATTCATAACATTAATAAAGTTAGAATGGACACGCTTACTGTAAATAAACTTAGAATGGACAAGCTTAAGGGTAGTAAGGTGAAGATAACGAACAGTGGTCAATCTCATTACTCCTTTAAGGAATACAAAATAGATAGTTGGGTAAACACGGACCCTGGACACACCAGAGGTGGGAACAGGTGCCTAGGAGGAGTAAGCATCCCCTTTCGATCGGTCACACCCACCATAAGAAAATGTCATCGATTTATCTAAATGTTGAAGGCCACAGCAAGATATTTTTTTTCCTCGAATGAAGAAACTTTCGAATAAATCATGTCTCATAAGAATAAAAAAAGAGGTCATCTAACAAAGGAGCACAATTTGTGCCCATGGGAATTCCAACATAGAATGACATGTAAATAACATGTGAATTCATGTATGCATACAGGAAACATAGAATTGAAAAGCTTGACATTAGTAAACTTAAAATGGACAAGCTTAATGTTAGTAAACCTGAAACGGACAAGCTTAAATTTGGTAAACTTAAAATGGACAAGTTTAACGCTATTAACTTATTTTACCCATGCCTGACAATTATAAATCTATAATTCTATGGCCTAAACTTAGAATGGACACAGTTAACATAAATAAACTTCAGATAGTCACGCTTAATGTTTGTAACCTTATATAGTCACCCTTATCGTTACCTTAATCGCGACAAGCTTGAATGGAATGTGACTTTAACGTAGCAAAGGAATCTACTCGGTTTTTATACTCGTGTTTCCTGTCCTGAAATATCGGTTCTATATCAGTGATTACCGCCCATTAATCAGTGGACAGAATATTGTATGAAATATCGGTTCTATATCAGTGATTATCGCCCATTAATCAGTGGACAGAATATTGTATGAAATATCGGTTCTATATAAGTGATTATCGCCCATTAATCAGTGGACAGAATATTGTATGAAATATCGGTTCTATATCAGTGATTATCGCCCATTCATCAGTAGACAGAATATTGTATGAAATATCGGTTCTATATCAGTGATTATCGCCCATTAATCAGTAGACAGAATATTGTATGAAATATCGGTTCTATATCAGTGATTATCGCCCATTAATCAGTAGACAGAATATTGTATGTGTGGTCGATGTATTGATGAAAGTTTTGTCTACAGATTCATGTTGATTGAATTCTGTGTTTTGATGATGAAAACCGTCTGCTTTAAAAACATGTTGTAGATGCCAATGAGGACAAGGCGATAGAACTAGAAGACTTGAACGGATTTATGAAAGTGAGTAGAGACCAATCACAGGCACTCGACGTTTTTTAAAATATATCTATAATTAAAAAAATGTCTTCCTGTAAATATAATATATTATGTGTACAGGAAGACAATTTTTTTAAATATAGATATATTTTAAAAAACGTCGAGTGCCTGTGAGGCCAATGTATACACATATAAATATTTACTTGTTTTTGTCTTTGATATCTTTACAAATTGTAATGATTACCATTTCCTCACGAACGTGATGCAGTTGTAAACAATGCGCGTATGAATCTTGATAAATATAGTCCGTCTATGAACAAAACCTAATCTCAAAAGCTTCTGTCTAATGATATCAAAATGACAAAGTTTTATATTAGACGTATTTCAACGACTGGAAATTCCGACAGAATTGAAAGTAGAATGTAAATAATAGTATAGAAAATATATTTAATTTTTTGAAATACAATGAAAATATAAACTGTAACCATATTACCTTAAGGATCTTATTATATCCTTATTATGACATTGCTCTTATATTAATTACTTAATTAATTATATTAATTACATGTATTAACTATGTGGATCTATTCTGATGTCAGATTGTACTCAATATGTGCTTAAACTTCATGTTAGCGAGCAATGCAGGTCCGTGGACCATACCATCGTTAATAAGTCAAAACGAAGTGGCGCCATGACATGAAAATTCAGATGCATGCATTGGAATCAATTACATAAAGGTTACCATGTTTTATATGACCTTATATAAGTGAACCTCACGATGATACCATACAAACAATATATGATACATCCCAGGGGCGGATCCAGGAACCAGGAGGGGGGGGGGGAGCTGTCAGTTTTGTTACGGTATAATAAAAATGTTCACTGCCGCAGCTGCATGGAATACAATACAGAAGTGTCACTGAAACTGGCCAAAATAGGTCACGTCACCATTTAGTATATATACGATTAAAACTTTTGAGATTAGCTTTTGTTTATAGACTTTGATAAGAACAGCATATGAACCTGGGATGGTAGCAGATGAGTGTATGTTGGTAATAAACTCTGGAAACACAACGCGATTTGGAAACTTCTTACAACTCTTGCAAATAAGCAAGTGTAAGAGACGTATTAGCCATAGCTCCCTGCTTCTCCGCACACGGAGAGATGATTACGGAGAGCGTGCAATTGAACGCAATCTCTACCCAGAGTTATCGTTCCTTGTGTAAGTGAGGGCAAGGAACGACAACTCTGGGTAGAGATTGAATCGAACGCTTGCGAAAGGTTTTTCAAAACTACACCGCTTCACGGTGGCCTACTTTTCATACTACGCTAGTTATGCGCTTCATGGAGTAAACTGGCGTACAGCGTCGCAGTTCATGTCTTCGTATGTTTTGTTGTGTAAGCTAATCAATGCAGAGGGAATGAAAAAAGAGGATACTTTTGTCTTTTGAGTAACTTATGAATTCGTAAAGTATTTCAATTAGGGATGTCAATTTTAGTCAGATGGCTTAGTCGAATACTCCGAGGCTTTAGTCGTGCGATAGTCGAGTACTCGTGTAAAAAAAAAAAAACCCAAAAGAAAGAAAGAAAGAAAGACAAAACCCGGACTGACATGTTAAAAGTGTACCTAAGACATCAGTACATTCACCGTTTTTTCAAAATGAGGTCTTTTAAAGTATGCCCACACAGTGGATTTAGGAGGCATGTTCTCAGAACGACACAGAACTCAGAACGACACCCAAATCCAAATGATTTATTTGAACATGAACGAATTAAAACTCGTTTGACCTTACCCTTACACCCTTACATGAATTTTACTCGCAAAAACACCAAGGCATTAATAATTTATGTACTTTACAAATTAGCCGGTTTTCATAATTAGCCAGTTTTGAATATAACCACCTATTTCTTACTGTTTACTTGATAAGCCGGTTATCATGATTAGTTCTAATTAGGAGTTATTAGATTAAAAAATCATTTATTTTTCGTTCTAGTTGTAAAAACCGTTTTGAATCTCTCTTCTTTTTGTGTATTTTACATGATATTTAAAAAAGAAATTCAGTGCAATACTTTCTTTCAATATTTTATATATACACATGTGATCCAAGCACTCATTTAAAGTCATGTTGGTTTTTTTTTAAAGTATTTTTTTTTTTTTTTACAACCAGTTATCGCGGGTTCTGACTTTTTAGTTGATGATTAACCGCGATTTTAAAAAAAGGTGGCTTTGAAATAAGCAAAATTTTTTCTTACGGAAGCTCAAGGTTTTAGGGTACGATCATTCCGAAAATGGTGTGTCTGTTCGCATGGAGTATCGTATGAAAATAACGCTCGTGAATTTTGATTTCCTTTTCATATCCCTTAGGCCAAGTAAAATTAATTAGTAGATTATCATTCCCGCCCGCCCCTCGAAAATCGCCCCGCCCCGATTTTTTTTATTTTTCAAAATTACGATTTCCGAATATTTTTATGTCCGGTCCGGTATCGTAAACGTTCTTTGTTTCACTTTGCCTTTTAGAAACCTAAATACACATGTAATTATGATTTATAAAGCCTTTTCTCAATGAGAGAAGGCATTCTCGAGGTCAAGAATACCATGGCGAAAAATAAAAAATAAAATCCTCCCACCCGCCCCATTTTTTTGTGATGTTTTAATGATAATCTACTAATTAATTTTACTTGGCCTTACTGATTGGCTGTTTAAATTTGGTTTCAATAAAAGAGAGTTTGGATGACCACGCTGTACCATTCTTTCGATGTGATTGGTCTTTGAGATTGAAAGTAAAACCTGTTTCATTGAAATCTATTTGATGGCTTAACAAAGATTTGCTCGCACGATCAAGCGAAGTGACACGCTGTTTTTGGAACGTTAGTATGTATGTTCTGTGATGTCACCTTTACGCTTAACTTTATAGTCACGACTGACTGCTTTTTGGTTTGGTTTTGCAGAAAATTGTTGATTACACCGGATGGAATACGAACTCTCCCTCATATCACGAGATTTTCGGCGTACACGAGGCTTTCTTCGAGATTTTGATGGAGAAAACAACATTTAGTACGTTTGCATTCAATATAAGTCAAATGAAAATTGTTGCAACACTTGTAAGTAATTTCCATCAGAAATTAGTCCATTAAGGGCTGCTAGTTTTTCTCCCTTTGTCCACCCGTCTTTCTGACCTTCTGTCACTATTTAGTTTTATGGACTTTTACTCATGTTTTGAAATTTGATTTTTAAAAGAAGCTGACAATTTGGTTGAAGATTTACAGATCAAGTTACGTCACAGTTGACTAAGTTTTACTAGATTCGTGGAACTTTGTGTCGAAACCACAACAAAATGAAAAACAAAGCAAACAAAAACAAAACAAAAAACAACAACACATAAACAACTGAAGTCGCCACGATATGTTGGCGGCACTAGAATACACGTGTTTATCGCTGGAACGTTTATAACGCTAAACGTCTCTCTCTTTATACAGATAAAGTGACCTTGGACGAGTGGTATAAGCTCTGGGCCAAACTGATTCATGGCAGTATGGGAATGCAGAACTTCCCGGTGTGGCTTCGCCTTCTCCCCAGATCACTGTTCAAGATCAAGGACAGAAACCGTGAGTGTTGCACGGACAGTAGCTCTACAGTACTGATTGTATGTACGATAGAAAAACTAATTCCTGTTGTTATGTGGTTTTTTTGTTTTTTAGCTCAGTTGTATACTATTGTTCCAGTAACAGTGTGTCAGTTCTCTTGATCGAACATGCAAATTTCACTCCCTACTTGGCCGTAGGGTTTCGATAAAAGTGAATGACCATGCTATGTCATTCTGTCAATGTGATTGGTTTCAGAAAACAAAAGTAAAACCTGTTTCATTGAAATGTTATTTAAGAAGCCCCGCCCCCAAAAATTTGATAAAGCGAAGTGACTCGCTGTCATGGAACGGTAGTATGGTTATCGATCGTTTGCAGGAACAGATAACGTGTCTAAATCGTCAATGCAGATCTCACGAAAATCATGTGTTGCGAAAATTGCTTGGATTGATGGTACATGTAGTATGAATTACACTTCTATTTACTTTAATAAGGGTGGTTCACTACACCATTGAAAGAGCATTAAATCAGCACGAAATGAAATCAAAGATATAATGATAAGTACATACAGGCATGTCAAAAAGGCCAAAAATTTACAATTTTGGAGAGAGAGAGAGAGAGAGAGAGAGAGAGAGAGAGAGAGAGAGAGAGAGAGAGAGAGAGAGAGAGAGGAGAATCCCATGATTTTCAAATATTTATTGAAGCCTCCCTTTTGTAAAATTAGTGAATGTACAAAGATTCCCTGAATTTCAGTACTGCAAACAGTTTGTCGTGATTTCATAAAACACGAGGTGATTCTTTATTTTCGCAATATGGATATTTTCTTGATTTATACACAGAGAATAAATAACAAAAATATTGTAGTAACAAACATAAACTGCAGAAAATATCTAAATATCGCAACAACAACAAAATTATAAAAAGGTTTTACTGGAGAAATTACGCAGAATAAAACTTCGTTCGGCAATCCTATAGCACAGTTACAAGTAAAAAGGGTTTATACATTCATTAATTTTTCATTATATTTACAACTACTCTACATTAAATGGGTCTCTCTGTGAAGTGGCATTTTTTGTTCAGGTAAGAAATCACCCACTTCCTGTTTTTATTTATTTATTTATTTTTCATATTGGTATATCTTGATCAAACACTATTTATTAAGCACACTCATCCAATTCATTTATCCCTCACTTTTCACTGAACAGATTCACTATAACTAATTGTAATTAATGGCGAAGTACATTTGAACTTTTTAAATTCTATACGGGGAATTCTCTTTCCCTTTTCCAGATTAGACAGGTGATCTTTGCACAGAGAAGATGCTGGGAAATGAAAAAGAATTTTGAAATTTAAATTAGCAGAAATGATGAAGATCAAATAAAATTCAAGGAAAGAGGAATAACTCAAATATATTAAGCTTATTTAATTAGAATTTTCCCTGCCACAATCCATCATCTGACAATATTTTATTTTTTAGAGGATGGCGTTATTGAGGAAGATGAACTGGCAGATTTCTACGCCAATTTCGTCAAACTAGAGGACTCCGAGGCGAAGAGGGTGGCCAAGACAGCGTACGAGAATATGACAGACGTAGGTCACTAGAGTTCGGGGAGGGGGGGGGGGGGCAGAAACAATACGTTTTGGAAAAAATCCTTGTCACATCATCTAATACTAGATTTGAGGTATTTAATTTTAGTTAAAGTCTGGACTACCCTAAATAAGACAATTTCCGTTTATTTATGATTGGAAACTGACGATATATTATTCGGGATTAACTTTACACATACATTGTAATGTGTCACATGTTAAGACTGACACGAATACGGGGTACATGGCTATTTTTATTGTATCGCGATCGCCAGTTCCATTCATCTTCCACATGCATGATCGCAAGATAACTTCATTCGTTGAAATCATGTATATGAAAGAGTATAGGAGGCGCATGGTGTAATCCAGTGAATTCTGATTCATATTTAGTACACACACGTACAGTGTATATAAGAATTTTCATTCATGTACACGCGATAGTATCGTCTGTATTGTAGTTCAAATTGGGAGCCCCCTTTTAAAAAAACCCGAATAATATAATAAATAAAATTATCACTTTGCTAACTATAAACTACTTCACGGCATTGATTCGTTTCGCACGGAACCAATGGAGAGTAGAGCGATCCACGGTTGAAACTGATGTGGATTGTACGCACATATAATTCCAATGTTATTTATTACAATTGTTTTGATTGGACAAAAGTTAATCTAAACGAGAATTTACACATCAATAAATCCAAAAATGCTATGTATACATACGCGCCTGAAAACAAATAACATAGTGCGGGAAAACTATTCAATTTATTGAAATTGATAATACAGGGAACGAATTGGAATTATAAGAATCAAACATTCTTTTTGAAGAATTTATCAATGTGTAAACTCTGGATATTTTACTCACAAACTTAACATGAAAGTGCTTCGCACTTTTATTCAGTTTGTGAGCAAAATGTCCAGAGTGTACACATCGATAAATTCTTCAAAAAGAATGTTTAATCCTGTAGTACATCATCCGCACGTTGTTAATGGTATACACAGTCGGTATATAATGCATTCCATCACCAGAGGGCGCGTTACACAAACCTTACGCGCCCTCTGGTGAGAGAAATTGTGTATGCTGTCTATCAGATGGTAGAGATTCCTAATTAAATCTCTCTTTTTGAATGCCATATGGAACCAGACATTTTGTTTAGGTGTTATTTTCTTATTCTGGCGCATGAAGCCATGTGTGTGATTCTTTTCGTTTTCTCCACTTTCAGTTTGGTAGATATCCATTAAATCTGGCGAGTTACGAGCAGATCTTCGCCAACTTCCTTCTCGGCAAGACTCCCTATGGACCCGGACGATTTATTTTTGGTTGTTTCGAACATAGTTTACATAGGAGCAAGTTTCGACTGATTAAGGCGGCGGTAGAGGAGAGCGAAGAGGCCACGGAAGAAATCAAGGCGGCCAATAGAGTCAGGCGCGGATCTACTGACGCAGTTAGATTAAGGTTGAAAAAGGTGTAGGAATCGAAGGAGTGGATCTAATAAAAATGTTGACACCAGATTCCCTCATTGTACACTAAAAAGGCCGTCGACGAATTACGTACAGGTTACCCCCCTTGTAACATGAGTTGTGTGTCACGTTTAAAATTCAAAGACTCAATTACAGCATAGTAAAGAGCCGGTAGCTAATAAGGTTCTTGTTTGTGTATAAAAACACTTACGACCTGCAAATCATACAATTTAGCAAACATGAAACAATGAGCTTCTCAAAACCTTTGAAATATTTTCGGAATGTGAATTTTATGCTTTATAAGTACATGTATCTATGCTATGGTCTGTAGATCTGAAATATATTTTCCCCTGATGTGTTCTGTATTGTATGCGCCCTTAAGGTTAAAATCTTGACCATACATGACAGTACATTTAGTAAGATATACAAACAAAATTATTTTTGCACACATTGTCTTGCTTTTATATATACATTGTATATCTATTTTAATTCGCAAATTCTGATAACCACTTGATCCGCGCCTCTATTTCACACGGGAGATACACGTGAATAAACAAACCCCCATATTTTGACTAGTTTAGCTTTAAGTATATTGACAGCAAAACAATATATCATTAGAGCAAGACAGGTGCCTGTAAATAACGCATTAGGTCTAGTAAAGGCTATTGACGAATAGATTAAGAAAAAACAAAACACCCAACAATCGGTATTACCATTTCTACAAATGTTTTGAACGAAAGAAAATCCATGTACCATGGCGTGGTTCTACAAAACTCAGAAATACACGATCAGCTTCACTCCGCTATATGCATTGTAATCAAATGTTTCTAACAACGAATTTTATTTTTGGACACTTTCTTAATTGTCCGCTAATATTACGCAAATGATATGTAATTATATATATGTAATTTGAAATTTTTTTTCTCCTGCATATTCGTTTTGTGTCACATTCACGAAAGAAATCTGTTCAGCGATATATCGTGCAGTGTGGAGACAGGCGGGGGGGGGGGGGGGGGGGGGGGCAGGAATATTCTCATTCAAACATAAAGGTCTAAATTATAGTCTCTTGTGAGATAAAATAAAGCAAAATGTAAAAAATCACAAAATTAAAAAACAGAATCTACATGTCTCATGAACATTGACATAGTTAGTCTTGACCATCAAGACGCATCGACTCGTTCGCGTTTGTCTGATAAAGACAAGCGTCTGTGTGATCGAGACTATGACATAGTGAGTCTCTAACCTCTCTTCCGATGTCAGTCCTTGATAAAACCCTTTTCAAATTCTATGTAGTGCAGAATACATACATCCTGTAGTATAGTTTGGAATATATTGAACAATATTATGTATGAGCTGGGGAGAGGTATAATTAATCAATTTAATGTATAGGTTAATAATGATTCGTCATTTTCAGATACTGAGTTGCATTATATATATATGTTATAAAACTGATTATATTTTGAAATAAATATATTCAAACTCCACAGTCAAGACTTTTGTTTTTGCTTTCGTTATTCAGAACTGTTTTAAACTGATTATTCAACGTCAAAATGCTCTGAAAGCCATAAGCAATGCGTATTTGGAATTAATGATTGATTGATTTTATATTGTTTAACGTCCCTCTCGATAATATTTCACTCATATGGAGACGTCACCATTGCCGGTGAAGGGCTGCAAAATTTAGGCCTATGCTCAGCGCTTACGGCTTTTGAGCAGGGAGAAATCTTTATCGTGCCACACCTACTGTGACAAGGGGCCTCTGGTTTTGCGGTCTCATCCGAAAGACCGCCCATCTAGTCGCCTCTCGGCTCTCACGACAAGCAAGGGATGCTGATTAGTACACTCTCCTATATGGTGTATGGTAAAACTGGGCGTTTTCCATTATATATAAATGTTTTTACGAGAATGATTTCTTTTAGGACTAATCTACTTACTTTTACAGAATACAAAATTGTCTTTGTATTGCATAACTTTTTACGTCTGTAACATTCTAAAAAGGTATTGGCAATTCCTGGAAAAAGTGTATTCACAAAATCCTGTCCTCATGTGGTGTCCCAAATGTATGGGACGGGCAAGATTCTTAAGACAAAGATATGGTCCTTGCTATTGTTAAACAACGTTTAAATGATCAATTCATTCAAAAATGGGAAAGTGATAATTAATAATTCATCAAAAGGCAAAATTTATAGAATTTGTAAGTCCCACTTTGGTCGTGAAAAATACCTTGAAAATTTACCTATTAAACTAAGAAAAATATTTATCAAATTCAGAACCTCGAATCATCGGCCCCCAATAGAGACAGGCAGATGGGCAAATATTCCTTTGAATCAACGATGTTGTATCACTTTGTAATTCAGGTCAAATTGCAGACGAGTTTCATTTTATTTTAGAATGCAAATCAATGTGTGCCATAAAGAAAACAATTTTTACATTCAAGGTATTGTACAAATCCAAATGTGGTTAAATTTTCTGAAATAATGTCAACTACAAGTGTTGAAAAATTGAGAAACCTTTGTTTATAACAAAAATATACGATTTAGTCTGTCCTCCATAACTCATACATACACTGCACATTCTATTTTGGGTTTTTTCTCTCTCGCTCCATTCTTTTCTCTCCTTATGTGAACATGATTATGTTTGTGTCTCTCTTCCCTGTATCCCTTTTCCCATTGGAATGTATCACATGTACTTGGCCTCATGTACCACGTATTGTTGGTTTGAATGAATAAAGAAACGTGAAACTTGGACCTATTCAAACTCAGATCCCCACGGAACTGTTTGGAATGAATTCAAATGTGAGTCCTCAATGTTTAGTTTAGTTTATTAGTACACAACCATACAATTTACAGGCACGGGTTATATAAAACGTTTTGAAGCACATTATACATGTAAATAGAATTAAAAAAAAACAACCCATTCATCCATTATATAAAAGTTCACGTCAATACACGTACAATAATACTCCGAGTTGTTCACAATGCACAATATACCACGAATATAATAACATGAGTTGGATCTATATACATATTGAACATTTGATATAATTTTTACATGGTAATAATAACATGATAAGAAATTAGTATACACATTATAAGCATAATTATATCTGTAGCAATTAGTATTGTACATTTATATGGCGCTTTAGCTAATCACGACGATTAAAAACAAAGAACAATAAATACAAAGAAAAGGCAGAAAACAAAGTAGAATATAGAGGTGCATTGATTTATCAAGCTAATTAAAATAATTCGATAGTAAATGAGCGGATCAGAGGACCTAATTTTAATTAGATTGATTGTTTTATATAAATACTTTAATACATAATTTTGAGTACTAAAAATCTTGACCCAATACTTCAGTATACGTAATTTTTATGTATTATCAACGTATATGACCTAATTCTGTATCAGTCATATGATTTAACGTGGATTATTGACTTTCAATATCTACGTACAAAAAACGAGGGCGGTGGGACTCAATAGCATTACCTATATGGAAACTAAATAATTCTGCCCCATAACTGATAATACAGTAAATACTTTTATCTTTAGTTTGTTTATTAAAAAAAATATCTTTACCTGACGTAGTTTATCAAATATGCACTACCTACCTCGTTGAGGTAATATTTTATGTGTCGGGGCAAACTTACCGTTGAAACTAAGTGTCTTAGTTACTCATATCTAGACAATTAAAACCATTGTTTCCACATGGCATGTACAAAACCAGTTATTGCTGCGAGATAGATTTTTATTTTTCCATAATACAGCAATATATGGAACCTAACTGTAATAAACCTTGGGAATGTTATGATTATCGATTTCTTGTGTTCAGATGTACAAGTTATTCAATTGTAAATCATCTTAAATTACTTTACATCACTGTAAATCACCGTATATCGCTGTAAAATACTGTAAATCACCGAGAATCGCTGTAAAATACTGTAAATCACCGATAATCGCTGTAAAACACTGTAAATCACCGCGTATAGCTGTAAAACACTGTAAATCACCGCATATAGCTGTAAAACACTGTAAATCACCGCGTATCGCTGTAAAATACTGTAAATCACCGCGTATAGCTGTAAAATACTGTAAATCACCGCGTATCGCTGTAAAACACTGTAAATCACCGCGTATAGCTGTAAAATACTGTGAATCACCGCGTATAGCTGTAAAATACTGTGAATCACCGCGTATCGCTGTAAAACACTGTAAATCACCGCGTATAGCTGTAAAATACTGTGAATCAACAAGAATTACTCTAAAAATTTGAAAATCATTGTAGATCAAGGAAAGGGGTGCAGATAAAGATCAGTGATTTTTATTTCAAATCTGTAAATTATGTAGTGACTATTCACCTATCAATGACTGTTTAGGTGGGTACTATGCTTTCATCGTGTTGCTTTGGAAAGCAATAGTCCCTGAGCGACAGTTAAATGAAAATATCACCAACATACTATTACAAGTGATAAATTACGAGAGAGAGAGAAAGAGAGAGAGAGAGAGAGAGAGAAGAGAGAGAGAAGAGAGAGAGAGACAGAGAGAGAGAGAGAGAGAGAGAGAGAGAGAGAGAGAGAGAGAGAGAGAGAGAGGACTGATCCTCCGACATTTGTTTGAACTGATCCACAGAGTTTGCTCCGAGTGTTCTACATAACTTTTAATGCCGGATCATTCCATAAAAACTTTTAATACTTTTCCAAAAGATATTTCTATTGATGTATATATATATATATATATTGGTTGTGCATTGCCGTTGGTACACTGTACATCATATTAGGCTATAAGTAAACAGTATTTATAATACTTGTGAACACTATCATGTCAATGAAAAGATGACAGGTTAAAAAAAAACCCAAAATTTGTGGTTACTCGTGGACAGGCCGTTAAATATAGATATCTTAAATCTAATCTCGTCCTGCCGTCCATATTGTAAAGATTTGTTATCAACTGTCAACACAAGTATCAAAGTGTTAAGCTTAGCAAAATATTTCATACACCACAGGAATCCAAGTCAATTACATTTTCTTCCTGGGTTTAATATCTTGTTATGACTATTTTGAAGGAAGATCCTATTAGAAAAAACAAACAGAGTATCTAACAAATCCATGTGGATTAGGGAGGTTCGATACTGAAGCATTGAACATATTTTTGTGACATGAATAAGAAAAGATAACGAACTGTAATCAATCCCATATCTCCTATCAGGAACTAGAGATAGTTTTTATGAAAAACAAATATCTCCCTAGCTCCCCAATATCAAGTACACCAAATGAAACCTCCCATTAATGTACTGCATTGTATGGAAGAGAAAGCATGGACAGGAACATAGACATTATGAACTCCGATAAGCCTTATAAGAGGAGTGTTCACAAACTATTTTAACATCCTCCACCTCTCTTAGATCCACTATAACTTTTAGGAAAATAATTGGATCCTCCTGTCCCAACAATATGCACATCTACAAATGGCAATGAAGCATTGTACAAAGTTTCAAATCTATCAAATAAGCCATATAGAAAGAGAAGTGTTCACAAGCTAGTTTACATCCTCCACCCCTCTTAGATCCACTATAACTTACAGGAAAATAATTGGATCGAGGTCCTGATAAAGAGCCCTCCCTGCTCAATCGTCATAAGCGCTGAAGATAGGCCTAAATATTGCAGCCCTTCACCGGCAATGATGACGTCTCCATATCAGTAAAATATTCTCGAGAGGAACATTAAACAATATTCAATCAATCAATCAATCAATCTTGTCCCGACAATATGCACATCTACAAATGACAATGAAGCCTTGTACAAAGTTTCATGTCTATCCGATAAGCCATATATGAAGAGAAGCGTTCACGAAATTTTGAGACAAACAGACGGACGGACAGAAAGTACACAGACAATATGCCCCCCCCCCCCCCCCCCCCCCCCCCCCCCCCCCCCCACCCCCCCCCCCCCCCCCCCCCCCCCCCCCGGAATAGTACAAAATCAAGAGTAGTGCAAACACGGACCGCTAGACATACCAAGGCGGGTGCCTCAAGTGCGGAGGAGTAGGGGTCTCCTGTCGACCGATCACACCCTATATCTTGATCAGGTAAACGGAGTAATCCGAGGTTAAATCATTATGACAATTGCTATGAAACACGTCAGACACCATTGAACCGATGCTTGTATTTATAAATTAGATCCTTACAGCGACAAAAGAATTCGTGAGTTTATAAGTGTTGACTAAAATCCGTTACAGGTTCCATTTCAGGGTGTTTTCAAGCAAGAGATAAAATCTCACTATCTTATCATAAACCACACATACACGTGTTCAGTCAGTACGAACCTACTTTATCACTAATCATCATGACGAAAGTGCGACGAGGTCAACGAGAAGCGATCTCCTTTCGTGGTGCTCCTTAGATGAAGTGGACAGATAATGCTGTTCAGCGTGTGAAGAGTAGGCGTTGAGATATCTAAATAAACAGACCCAGATTGTGGGATTTATCCAGTTGTTGTCCTGGTCAAATTATCAAATATAATGTGATTTTTTTTAAAATCCACATGATACAAGCAAAATATAGATGCATGGATAGATATTTACATGTATATTTTTTTTTTTGGCTTAATTTGGTTTTAATAAACGCAATTATAAAATTCCTATCAAATATAAGGGACTTGTAAAGGTTTTGTCATTAAAAAACCAAAACCCATTTGTCATCTTCATTGAGTTTTATTATCATGAAACGACGACATGGAGATAGCCTTATTTTCACTTTTCCCTGGAATTTCTCTCTCTCTTTTCTTCTGTCTCCCACGGTTTTAATGACAATTTTTACGAGATTTACGATCACCTTGGAGATAGAAGATTAAGCTAATGTAAGCATGCCTTCAGCATTCTTTGTATATTGATGTCATCCTAACTTCTGTGCATGTTGCAATTTCAGATTGATGCCGTTTTTATTGGTTACGTTTAAAATGTGGGAGGAGTTTGGGGAGAGGATGAAATTGATGCGACTCTGGGAGGTAGAGGTTTAGTGAGTTACTTGTAATACTTATTAATTCCCCAACAGAATATTCGACGAGTCTTCTTGGACTGAAATGGTCTATACGTAGATGACGTAATGAGGCCTCCACGGGAGTTTGGTATAGACCTCTCCCGACTGTCAGTACAAGAAAAAGATTTGTATTTTGTGAGTCCGCGATTAGGCCAATTCAACTTAATTGATAGATTATCATCCCCGCCCGCCCCTCAAAAATTGGCCCGCCCGGATTTTTTTTTTATTTTGCGAAACTTGCGATATTCGGAAAATTTTCATTTCCGACTCCGGTATTTACACTTCTTGTTTACAAATCCGGTATAGCAACGTGAAAAAACACGTGAAGAAAATAGAAATTCCTTACATTCTTATGGGCGTAAGTGAAAGGAAGGGATAAATGTTCTTCATATTTTGAAGAAGTTTGGTATCTTTCTGTGTTTGAAATTAAAGCTTAACCTGGAATTCGTCTGTGAAATACGCATAGATTGATATCCATATGGCATTAAATGATGCATTTCTGTTGACCAAAAACTCGTTTGTCATTATTATTTTTCTCAGAAAAGAAAAATTAAAAAATAAAATCCTCCCAGCCGTCCCATACTTTTTGGTGACCCTGGATGATAATCTACTAATTAAGTTGAACTGGCCTTATCACGAGCGCAAATAACACTGAAGTAGTTAAAGCTTGAAAATACTGACATAAAGAACATTAATATAAAAGTATGGATTTTATTTTAAACAGAATGATCAATGAATCACTAAAAAGTAGGGAGACTCTGTCCAAATTATGGTGTAAAGTAATGAATTTGATGTTTACGTTCTTGATTTGAACTGTTTACGTTTGACGTTATGTTTTTCCGTCATTCTAAATTGACGTCACACAGTATACGTGGCCGCATGGTTTTGTAGTAAATTGGTACCCTGTTGACCTCATGTGTAGCACCAATCAGCGGGGAACCAGTTTAGGTTTTGTAGTTCCTAAGAAGTCGTTATCCCATGATGCCTAACTGGAAGAATTTGGTTTGTGAGCAAACGAACTCTGGCGGAAGTTTGCACATTACTAGTCACAAATACAACGCCCCTGAGCGCCAAGCATACTAATGTAGGTCAAAATGTGTGGTACTTCACTTCCAGGGCAAACACGGGCCCTTGTACACACCAGAGGTGGGAACAGGTGCCCAGGAGGAGTAAGCATCCGTTGTTGACCAGTCACACTCGCCGTAAGCCCTGTACCCTGATCAGGTGATCAGGAGTAATCCGTGGTCAAATTCGGTATGTAAAGAACGGCTTAGCATGCCAGAAAGATACATGTATAGACTACAGAAGTCATATAGGCCTAACTATCACCCTGTTTATCACAAAGCATAGAGAAATGGCAGATTATATGCTCTCTTTTATCTTGTTTAACGTCCCCTGTCGAGAACTTTTCACTCATATGGAGTATTTGTTCTCAAAATGACATATTGTAAACTGTGTGTGCATTTAGTTTGGCAGTGAAGCATCAACACAGTTTGTGGTTGTTCTGAAATGAGAAAATCCTCCATTATCAACACTAAATCATGGTTATGCCAAATAGTGCGTCAGCTGTAAATATGCCAGACGTTATGTACGCTAAAATAAGTACACCTAAGGCGTAAAAAGGAAGTGCTGGAAATTTTCAACATTCAGAGAGTAGAGGAATTTTATAAAATAGTTTTATTAACTGGTATAATGGTTTTGAGATAGTGAAGATTTCCAAAACAGTATTTTTTTATATTGTAAATGTATCTTTGCCCCCCATAGTAACGAACGTGAGATGCTGCCATGATAACAAAAAGTGGTAGAATTGTTTGAACTAAAAATTGCAGAAATCTTTACATGCAGTATACACTATTTTGTTTAAGATAGATCATGACTACCCATTTAACTCTCAAAGTATGTCACTAGTATATATTAACAAAGTCGGCCAACTTTTCGAAAAGAAGTACTTGCTTTTGAAAATGACTTTTCCTGTTATAAGGGCGGAACTATTAAGTTTTCAAACTGTCCTGATTTTACAGATAAAAAAAACCCATAATTCTGAGAATTTCACAGGAATTTGCATGTTCCTATTGAACAACATTTGGACAAAAACCATACCTGGTTCGGGGTGAACATAGAGTCCGTACCAGAGGGAAACAGGACCGCTACGTAAGTGGTAAGAAATGACTGATTTTTTATGTGGCTTACTTTTTTCACCATGAGGAAGGACATGAAACTGATGTTTTACAGATACTATTTTATCATGAGGAAGGACGTGCATCCAGTGTTAGTATTGAGAATTTGTGAACAATGCCAGAGTATTTATCTGTTAATGCCAATTTCTGTAGCAAGAGTTGATATGTATAGAATGATAATAATGTATCACTGTTTGTTTGTTTGTTTGATTTAGACCTTGATAACGCTTACGTGGAATTTTGGCGAGACACAAATTTAGCGATTTTTTCCATAAAAATGGGTATATACAATATCATAAAAATTATTGACAGCTATTTCTAACATTATAATTCCAGGAACGCTAACTATATTACCTCGGATTTGGAATAAATTGTTAGCGATATATTCAATTTTATCGGTCTTATCACTCGCTAATAATGCCAAACTTAAATCCTCGCTAAAATATCTGTTTATACAATAGTATTACAGTGTATATTACTGTTTATTTTACACGCCCTCTAGAACTGTTTAGTCGAGAAGTCACCAGTTGTTGGGGAACTACATATTCTATACCCGTGGTCCTGTGGTGATCTGGGGTAGAGTATGTCCTCAGTACCCCTTCCTTGTCGTAAGAGGCGACTAAATAAAGCGACCTCTCGGAGGAGACCGCAAAAACCGAGACCCTGTGTCACAGCAGGTGTGGCACGATAAAGATCTCTCTCTGCCCAAAGGCCGTGGTCTAAATTTTGCAGCCCTTCACCGGCAATGATGACGTCTTCATATGAGTGAAAAATTCTCGAGCGAGACGTTAAACAGTATACAACCAACAACCATACCCGTGTACGGCTTTTGTTACACAGGAATCCTTATCATACCAACGACTCTCGAATTTAAAAATATCATTCTTGATTATATACAAGATAAGCTTTGAATGTTTTTGTCCTTAGGGATTTCTCGCTTGTTTTTTTCACCCACTAGAGAACTTTGCACCCAAATACAGAAATCGTGACGGAGAGGTTGATATTTATATCAGTTATAAATCTTTAAGGTGCAAACGGACGGAAATTGTTGTTAACATAAGGGCGCCTGAATATAGTTTATTGTTTCTATCGACTTCGCTATCTGTATATTTAAATAGGACACTCAAATCCGTGACTATGAAGCTCTGAAGAAAGGAAAGGTATTTCTTTAAAACCCAGGGGTGCAACAGGGATGTTTTCTTTTATTTATATGCGTTGGAGACGTAGAGACAGCTGAGAAAGTGTAAAGAAATTAACGAGGACATCAGGGGTATACGATGAAAATTTCCGTCTAAAAATATCTCCAAATTTAGAATTTGATTTGGGAGCGGGTGGGGATGGGGGATGGGGAGATGGGATATAAATAAAGTGATAAGAATATTATATGTTTTATGATACCGGAATCAGGGGCGGATGCAGGAATTGTGGTCACGGGGGGTGCCACTTTATGAGGCCGGAAGCTCCTGGATTTTACAGATTTTATAAGGCTTGAAATATGTCTCCTGTTCAAGTAATTTGTACTATTTTCTATCACTTTTAATAAGGTGAAATTAGTAAAGTGACGCAAATTTTAAGGGTTTTTGGAAAAAATTAAGTTCTCCCAATAAAGTAATTCAAGAAATAAAAAAGATTTTGTCATTTATTTCTCCGAGAATGGAAGAAATTATTGCCTCTTTGATCGTTTAGTACATTTTTCTAAACAAGATACCACGATTTACCTTAAATTTGAAAAACTTAGGAGGGGGGGGGGGGGGCTGCGCCCCCTTAAATCCGGCACTGGAAATTAAAAATCTTCATAGCTCTGTTTAAAGAAGAAAATTGGGGGGGGGGGGGGCACGTTTTTGTGATTTCTTCTGATCATTGTTAATATTGTGAATATGCTGACGTAAACACAAATTAAAACTGCAATGATAAAAATAACAATGATGCAATTTTAACACTTGTTATCATTATATGTTTACATCATCATCATTGAATAATGTCAAGTGATATCTAATTTCAATGATGAATATATATGTGGCGTACGATAAGTCATTCAAAAATACCCATGAACATTGAATCTAGCTATCTCCTTTTCCGTGTTTAACGAGCATGCTGCATTTATAAAAGGTCAATAGAATGCTGTAGCAATCACAGTCCTTTGTAAGTGCAAACGCACTTTAGGGATAATCCAGACTCCCACCATATAGCATCATATTAGTGAAGTTTTAGTTTCGTAACAGGAAGTTGTAAATTTAGCAAGGAAATATAATATGAAGTTTTAGTTTCGTAACAGGAAGTTGTAAATTTAGCAAGGCAATATAATATGAAGTTTTAGTTTCGTAACAGGAAGTTGTAAATTTAGCAAGGCAATATAATATGAAGTTTTAGTTTCGTAACAGGAAGTTGTAAATTTAGCAAGGCAATATAATATGAAGTTTTAGTTTCGTAACAGGAAGTTGTAAACGTAGTAAGACAATCTTAGAGTTCACAACTACGGAGCTCTTTTCTGCATCGCTTTGTGGTTGTTCATGAAGACAGTGTAACTTAGATAAGTCCTGAATTACTATCATATGATTCTGCACTTATTATTTTCTGACACAGTAAATCGGTTGCAGTAGCTCAGTGGTAGAGCATTCGCTTCGTAATACGGGGGCCGTGAGTTCAAGACCCGCTCGTGCCACGACCACGTCAAACCTAAGATGTTTGTTTGTTTATTCAGAAAAGCAATCATGCTATATCTGTTTACACCTGTGTTTTATCAACAAAATACAAAGATGTAGCAGTGGATGGGCAGTTTTTAAATCAACAAAACTTAACAAATCTTACAAATGTATCGACATATCTAATTGATTCTGATAAATCAATTACCATTTCTCTTAAACGCATTTGTCAAAATATTTCCTGAATTTTGTAATTCTTTGATATGAAAGGTGAAGATAACGAACAATGATAAATGTCATAACTCCTATAAGCAATACAAACTAGAGAGTTGGACAAACAGGGATCCCTGGGCACACCAGAGGTGAGATCAGGTGCCTAGGAGGAATAAAGATCCCCTATCATAGCTAGTGATTGTTCCTTCGCCAAACGCTCGGCATTTTGAAATGAAAATAACGGGTCTTTCGAATATGACCTTAAAAGCGGAGGTTCCGTGTCGCGACAGGCGTTGGCACAATAAAAAACAACAACTCACTGTTACGGCCATAATCATGAGCGCTTTAGCATAGGTCTAAATTTGTGGTACTTCACCTACAAATAATGAGTCTCGATATGAGTGAAAAATTCTCGACAGCACGTACAAGAACCAATCGTAACTACTCGGCTATTTCCGTAACCGCAAATGAACCTAGTATGTGGATCGACGCCATCAGAGTTGGTTGTTACGTATACATAAACGTAACTTTGACGTCACAGTACAAGAACAACTGACACAGTATTGTTGGTGTTTTTTGGTCAAGATGGCGGTAAGAGACATAATGAGTTCTTGTCAGATTCGACGTCAGTGTCTACAGATATAAAGCCTGCTATTCATTTTTTCCATTTGTGGTTAGAGAGAATAGTGCGATGTGTTATTGTTTCTTAAATCCCTGGTTCTAAGCCGGGGTCTATGAATAAAGATTGAAATAAAGTTGACGAAACTTTATAGAATGGTGCTTGTACGATAACCTAACGTATGGCAATTGTGCTTCTGGCGTCTACTAACTTCTAAAGAATTTTCCCGTATATTATCTGAAAAATATCGTGCCTTATCCGAGGCCCAATTTGGACCGGGGTATCATGGTATGAAAGGAATGAATCGTCTTTATATCAGGAAGTTATTTCTAAATGATTTCCTAGTTTAGTATTTCTTGAGAACAAGATGTTTTGCCACCAAGGGTGTCCGAGTAACACAGAGGTAGCGCTCTCGCTTCTCACCGCTGCGACACGAGTTCGATTTCCGTGATCGGCAGTGGTTTATGTGAGAGGGTATGGTGGTCGCCCGCTCGGACACATGGGTTTTCTCCGGGTACTCCGGTTTCCTCCCATATAAATAAATGACCCCCTAGCGCAAACATCCGTGCATCAAAGGACCTCATTGGAAATAAGCTTTCGAGCTTTCATGGGTTATCCTTGGTATTTATGTATGTATGTATGTATATACCAAATAAATATTTATTTATCTTATCCTACTATTGCCTTTCCTGAACGATCTCCCTTTGGAAGGGAACGGGTTTAAGCCCTTCATGTCAAAGCAAACAAACAAAAAACAAGAGAAACATGAATCTCATTTATTTACAGATGCTCTAAATATGTTTAAATTGGCCTGACCGCGGTTCTACTCGCTACATTGTTAACAGACTGCCAGACGGACACAAATGACTACACTGTATAGAGCGTGACACAAATAAACCGATATCGGGTGACTACACACATGCACATTTGATCGGGGTGATTTAAACTCCAAGACACATGTAGGGCCTTTATGTAGGACTCCATTCAGCTGTCGCATGCCGACACAGAGACGATATAGAATTTTAACTCGTGGTGTATTTCGAACAGGAAGACATTGCTAAATACATGATTTAAAGTTAAAAGGGCGATCTGTCCATTTATCTGAGTGTGTTTAGTACGCCGCTCGTTATGTGAGCGTCGTGTCCTCGTACGGTCATGTCAGTGATTATGCTGATATTAATGAGGGAATACTAATTTTAAACAGTAAGTACTCATGCTTTATTACACAGTACAATGTAAGTACCCATACCCAAAAAAATAAATGTCCACGTTTTACGAGTTACGTACCCATACCATTCATGTTTTATGAAGCATCCATATTTTAAACAGCCCATGGTTTATCCATGCTTTATAATACATGTATGTCATTGGTTTGTAGATCACACATGTATAATTTATGTTCAAAATAGACAATGTTTGGAGTAGGAAGGGAACACGTTTGTTAATTTCGCGTGTACTAATCAGTGCTAATTACAAAACACGCGTACTTGGTGGTACTGGCAACAGGTGCCCTTATCGAGCGCGGAACTAGTGGAATTTTCATGTACATATACTTCGTATGAATTACACAGATAAGGAAATCAATATTCAATGGCAACTGGTTGTGTTTTTCAGGCGCCTGGCATTTATTGTTCGAAAGGGGGAATTATATTTTTCTAACGGGACACGACTTATATAGTTTTTATGCTTACATGTTTAATAAGGACCGCCCATTGTATTATTTTACATTGAAGACAATCATATAATATATAATGTCATAATAAGTATGTCTATATGTGGGGTTAGGAGTTTTAAGCCCCTTCCTCCTGGTTTGATGTAACACCCCCCCCCCTCTCTCTCTCTCACACACACACATCCAAATGCCATATTGTTTCATTCACAAAATAGAATAATAGTATGTGATATATGTAAATTCCTTGAAGTAATTAGAGAGAAAATAAAGTTCTCCAGGTTGATAAGATCCCTCGTACTCTGCACACTACACATCCATTAGTAAGTTTTGCATATAAACATTTATGAAAATGCAAAATGAATTTGATACAATTGAAATTTCAAAGGGGATAGTATGTGAACGATTTGAACTGGGACCTGTGGGAGACAGACATATATAATGGCAAAGCAATACATAGAGACAATACTTAAGTAACTAACGTGTGTGTTTCTCTATACTCCGCACATGTAAATTAAGTTAAGAGAGTGAATTGATTGATCGATTGATTTGACGGTGTGTATGTATATACATACTGTAATTTTGCAGTTTTTTTCTCTCGTTTAATTAGCAATGAAATTCCCCAAAACAATCGTTTTCTATTTTCTAAAATATTTGAAAATATAAGATAATTTTCCAAATTTCACATGAGCATTATACATGTATAAAAATTTATATAATGTAATGTATTTACATGATTTCTCAATTAAGTATGGAGCAGTAGATAAAATTTGCATAGGGCAATATGTTATATCGGTAGGGGCAATATATTTCAACTTCTGAAGCATCGATGTTTCTGTTCGTGTTAAGTTAGATTTGATAAAATCTTTGATTGGCCTGCCTGCCGTCTTGAACAACGTAACGCTTGGTTTATTTGGTTTTGTGGTACACAATAATATAGCTGTCACGTTTCTTTTTATGCAATGGAGTATCTAAATGTTCAAATTACACCGAATCGTGATTAAAATCAGACTTTTTAAAAAGGTACCACCCCATTCAATGATCGTAAAAAAAAAACCCAAACCGGTTTTAATAGCCAGAACTACCGACTGACGTGGATTTTTACGGTGCATGAGCAGATGACTAAATTGACTTGTGTATTAATACAACCACTAGGAATGCATGTCACCCAGGCTCCGCTGGGCCTATGTGTGTCTCCATTCGTGCACGATTTCTTCTTAAAATTATGGGAGGTTATAAACATGTTATAGAGATCGGCAGATAAAGATTATGTAATCACGTTCACTCGTTCTACCTTTAGCTGTTTAGTGAAAATAAAGTGAGAAAAAAGAAAGAAGAAACCAATGTACACGAGATAACCAAATAAGAAAGACAATTTATAGATACTCGAGGTTGTACACACCAACGAAGCTGTATGTGCAGTAGCAGCTGATCCTGTTAATGCCCCCCCCCCCTCTCAATTTTCTTTTATGTTTAGGATAGAATTAATGGCAGCGCAGACGATATGAAGTAACGTCCACTTCTTTTTTTTTACAGGTGTAGATGGAACTGATTTTAATAAATAAATACGATTTAGAACGAACATTTTAACTGATAAACCAACTTTCACATTCGAAGCCTATTGACTGGTCAACAGTTTACGAACTGTTTACTGGGCAATAGTCTGCCCTATTGCCATTGGCAACGCATTTATCAATACATCAACTAGTTTAACAGGAAACATGCCCAGTGACCTAATTAATAATTAATAACAATATTTTCGTGTTTCTGCTCTTCGTTTCATATGTTAAATTCTGTATTTTGTCATCATTCAAATCAATACGAAAACAAAGAAGTCCGAGAATCACGTGATTTGCGTTTCCAATGGAAATAGGGCAGGCTTTTGCCCGGTCAACAATTCGTAAACGGTTTAACGGTCAATAGACCACGAGCGTGAGAGTACTTTTAACAGTTAAAATGTTGGTTCTAAATCGTTTTTAGTTTTAGTTTTATATTGATTATAGGGGGGAAATTAAGGTGGATAGCAATACCAGATATTACAGGTTATACTATCTAAAGTCTACTGTAATTTAATTTGACGTGATTTATCACTGGACTATTGATCTGATTCATGATAGACACACGTGTTTTTTTTTATAGTACGTAACGTTGTGTGTTATCAACGATAATTTCATACCGAGATGTTCCCTTTAGATAAGTGAGTAAGGAGTGTAGGAAGGCAGACTAGCCGGCCACTTCTAGATACGTGTGTAGGAAGACAGACTGGCCGGTCACCTGGTGAATCGATAACACGGAAGGAGGGGAAGTAGGTGTTAATGAACAGTGAAATCTACACTCCCGTCCTCGTGCCAGAGATCCTGTGTAAGGACTCTCAATTAGAAATTTCCGTCAGTCTGTAAACATCTGCCACCAGCCATTATTCAGTAAAGTAGATATTTATTGTAGTGGTTGAGTGCTTTCTAGTAAATACTTGTTGTCACGTCTGTCAATATAAATGCCAAGGATTTTTTAAAACATAAACAATAATAACTTTAACACCATATAAAAGTCAGGACCCCCCCCCCTCCAAAGTGGTTCTCCTTTCGATAGTTTGATAGTGTAGGGATATAGGTAAAATAGATTCATCCGAAAATATTAGGTCATTTTTGAAATGATGATTATAAATCTGAGTTTGTAAAGTGTACAGTTAACTTATGAGAAATTCCTTTACTACATCTGCTTTCAAACCAATATCCTAGTATCAGTATTGTAAGAAAGAAATAAGTAACAAAGATGTTGAATCTGACAACGGTGAATAGAGACATGAAGTACTATGTTAAAGTTTTCTCGAACACCCCCTCCTAACATTTTGAGCTTTAATAAAGACTCACTTTTATACAACTAAATGTCTAGATTCAGATATCAGTTCTCAGTTTAGCTCAAATACCAAGTTTTAGCGGATTTTGTTTACTACTCAGAAAACATAAGAGACCTCCAAACAATCTATACAAACATTTATTTATATCGCATTCTCCAAGCAATCTATACAAACATTTATTTCAATCGTATTCTTCAAATAATCTATCCAAACATTTATTTACCTCGTATTTTCCAAACTATCTATCTTTACATCTATTCCTATCGCATTCATGTACTGAAAAAATGAACATAACTTTTGTCCAAACCCGTGCTCGAATTTGTTTTTTAGCTCACCTGAGCCGAAGGCTCAAGTGAGCTTTTCTGATCACATTTTGTCCGGCGTCCGTCTGTCTGTCTGTCCGTCTGTCTGTAAACTTTTCACATTTTCATCTTTTTCTCATCAACCACTGGGCCAATTTCAACCAAACATGGCCAAAAGCATCCTTGGGTGAAGGGCTTTCAAGTTTGTTCAAATGAAGGGCCATGTCCCTTTCAAAGGGGAGATAATCACAAAAATGCATAGATAGGGTGGGGTCATTTAAAAATCTTTTTCTCAAGAACCACTGGGCCAGAAGAGCTGAAATTTACCTGAAAGCTTCCTGACATATTGCAGATTCAAGTTTGTTCAAATCATGGCCCCCGATGGTAGGATGGGGCAACAAGGGGGGATCAAAGTTTTACATACAAATATATAGGGAAAAACTTTAAAAATCTTCTTCTCAAGAACCACTAAGCCAGAAAAGCTGAGATTTACATGAAAGCTTGCTGACATAATGCAGATTCAAGTTTGTTCAAATCATGGGCCCCAGGGGTTGGATGGGGCCACAATAGGGGATCAAAGTTTTACATACAAATATATAGGAAAAATCTTTAAAAATCTTCTCAAGAACCACTGAGTCAGAAAAGCTGACTTTTACATGAAAACTTTCTGACATAGTGCAGATTCAAGTTTGTTCAAATCATGGCCCCCGGGGATAAGATGGGGCCCCAAGGGGGATCAAAGTTTTGCAAACAAATATATAGGGAAAAACTTTAAAAATCTTCTTCTCAAGAACCACTGGGCCAGAAGAGCTGAAATTTACCTGAAAGCTTCCTGACATAATGCAGATTCAAGTTTGTTCAAATCATGGCCCCCGGTGGTAGGATGGGGCCACAAGGGGGGATCAAAGTTTTACATACAAATATATAGGGAAAAACTTTAAAAATCTTCTTCTCAAGAACCACTAAGCCAGAAAAGCTGATTTTTACATGAAAACTTTCTGACATAGTGCAGATTCAAGTTTGTTCAACTCATGGCCCCCGGGGGTAGGATGGGGCCACAAGTGGGGGAGGGGGTCAAAGTTTTACATACAAATATAGGAAAAAGCTTTAAAAATCTTCTTCTCAAGAACCATTGGGCCAAAGAAGATGACATTTACATGAAAGCTTTCTAACATAGTGTAGATTCAAGTTTGCAAAGGGTAGTTTGGGCCATAATAGGGACCAAGGTTTTACATGCAAATATATATGGAAAGTCTTCAGATATGGGCCAAGGTGATTCAGGTGAGCGATGTGGCCCATGGGCCTCTTGTTTTTTTTGTTTGCTTTTTTTTATTTATTTTTATTTTAGTACAAACATATTTCTTTCTGGTTTTTATAATTGTTCTTTGTTTGAAAAGTAAAAAAATATATCCATAAAAAGTCGAAATGCAAAAAAATGGGGAGGGGGATGTCATCATTATGGCAATATAAATTACATGCTAATTCACTCGTATATCACATCGATTCCTCATTCACAGGGAGGGAGCTCCACTTGAATTCATGCAAACGTGGTACAAGGTCCCCAGAAGAGACACGTTCACGATGTTGTACAGAACGCTTATTTTGTAACCCTTTTAGAGCTTAATACAACGATCCTGACAAACACCTCTTATGTATATAATTAAACCTTATATCGTGTAATGCTTGAAACAATTCACTCCAAAAACTTTTCTAAATTTCGCACGAACATAACTTTCAAAACTGGGTTTTTGTCAACTGAAAAAATAATGTTTCTATAAGTTTTTAAAATTTGCGAAAATATCTTGTTCTTTTTCGACATGGGGGTTAGAACATATCGAGAGTTAAATATTTGAAATTGTCGTACAGGTGCGCAACTTGTCGAGAGTTAGATATCTGAAATTGTCTAACAGGTGCGCAACATGTCGAGAGTTAGATATCTGAAATTGTCGTACAGGTGCGCAACTTTTCGAGAGTTAGATATCTGAAATTGTCGAACAGGTGCGCAACATGTCGAGAGTTAGATATTTGAAATTGTCGAACAGGTGCGCAACATGTCGAGAGTTAGATATTTGAAATTGTCGTACAGGTGATCAAACTTTCAATCCCCTTACAGGAGAGAGTTTGTTATATTTGTTCTATAAATGAAGAAAATTAGGTTTTACTTCAATATCTTTGTACTGATAGGCATTTCCTCATGAATGCGGCGCAGTTGTGAACAATGTGTGTATAATGCTGCGGGTCTTATGGAGTGTACTGCTACGGGTCGTATTCAGTATAATGCTGCGGGTCTTATTCAGTATAATGCTGGGGTCTTATTCAGTATAATACTGCGGGTCTTATTCAATATAATGCTGCGGGACTTATTCAGTATAATGCTGCGGGTCTTATTCAGTATAATGCTGCGGGTCTTATTCAGTATAATGCTGCGGGACTTATTCAGTATAATGCTGCGGGACTTATTCAGTATGATGATGCGAGTCTTATTCAGTATGATGCTTTATCACTTTTTTTTTTACAGGATATCAGATCTATAGAAAAAGTCATCAAAACAATTGAACACTTTGGTCAGGTATCAGGAATGCAACTCAATAAAAATAAATCTGAAGGAATACTATTAGGTCCTTTGAAAAACAGATATGATAAATATGATACCAATATCACCAATGCACCCGTTAAATGCTTAGGAATATATATAGGTCATGATGCTAAGCAATGTTACAATAACAACTGGACGGAAAAAAATAATAAACTAGAAAAAAGACTTGCACTGTGGAATACAAGAAAATTAACTTTATATGGAAAATGTACCGTAATCAATACTTTAGCATTAACACAATTATACTATAGTGCAACTATATTGCAATATCCAAGGAAATAATCCATAAAAAAAAATAAAGAAAACAATCTTCAATTTCCCATGGCGCAAAAGAGAAAGGATAAAAAGATAAACTTTAATTGGAAAACAAGATGAAGGAGGAATAGGTATTGTTGATATTGACTGTAAATTAAAAGCACCCAAGGGTTCTTGGGTAACAAGAATTTTTAATGAAAAACAATCATCTTTAAAATCTTTCTTTAATTCGCGTATTCTTAAAAGATTCATTACACTCGAATATCTCTAAAGACAAATACAACCAATGCTGAGGAAATAAAGCAAATTTTCAAATCATTACCAATATTTTACTGCGAAGTACTTAGTACATTGAATGAATGCAAACCTAAAACACATAAAATAAAAGAGATGACTGACGTTGAAGTATGTCTCCTAGGTACTGACTAAAACCCGGTCTCGGTCCCGGTCTTCGGTCTCTGTCCCGTGACTAAAACCTGGTCTTCGGCCACAGTCCCAGATACTTTTATTCGATAAAAACAAAATATATCAGGATATTTGAGCCCCATTCCTCAATAACTTAGGTATGACATCTCATGCATGCCTGCATTCTGATAATAAGTTGATTATATTATTTTCTTCTTTCGTAAAATAATATGTGAAAACTCCGGGACCGGTGGGACCGAGAAATAAAAACAATGCTAAAAGCGGTCCCGGTCTCGACATTTTTCCTCAATAGCCGCTTTAATCTACCTTTTCATAAAAAAGATAAGGACGTGATACTCAATGGCATTCCTTTGTATACATATATTTCTGATTTATTGTGTGTAGGTTTTTTATTCCAATATTCTTTATATTTATGTCAGAATCGAACTCAACTACATGCATGTACGTGACATTTTGTTTTGTCCCAAATGATCGCGTTACACTACCTTTTCATAAGAAGATAAGGATGTAGAAGGGAAATAATATATATGTACTTATCCTGGTGTATTTGTTTGTAGTTTACAGTTAGTTTATTTGTTCATTTGTTTTATTTCTTCTATTCCTGTCAAATTCAGTTTTTTGTATTCCGAACCCGATCTCGTTATATGGGTATAAATTGTACATATATTTGTATATAACCAATGAATAATAACTATAAAATATTTCTTCCTTTCTTATTTGATACTTAGTTTTCTTTCTTTTTTTTCAGTTGTGGTTCTTTTAGATACAATGCTTTTTAAAAAATCCACCTAATAATATACTGTATTTATAGTATCTATAAAAGTGTGTCATACATAGAGCACATGCTCACCAAAAATGTCAGATTCTGTATTTTATACAGAAAGTACCCTCTGGCTTTAGATGATCTTCAAATCATCTATGGTATGTTTTCACTGTAATATTATGTGGTAACTATATTTATTGTGAATAGTTATATACGTATATATGTACAAACATACATGTATTAATTATGCTGCACAAAAACTGTTTGTTTCCTATTTTCAAAATATCTTACATTTCAAAGTGCATAAATTTAACATAAACTGACAAATTTACAAACAATGAAATCTACATTTATAAATATGCAAGACATACATGTAAATTCATTTAAGAAATAAATTTCAGTTTTGAAAATACAAATAGGCCTACTGTTAGCGCTTCAAGAAAAGTATGCCTACCTGAAGCATTTTATACCCTCGTGTATTTTTACTAACCATTCAAAAGTTATGGCTAAGGTTAAAGATTTTCCAAAAGTAGGTCAAATTTGAAAGGTGAAGAATTGCATGTAAAGAAAGGTCTTGTCACAAGGAGTACACATGTGAAATATGAAAACCCTATCAACATGCATTCAAAAGTTATGCCGAAGGTTCAAATTTTTACTGACAAACAGACAGATGGACCAAAAACTATATAAATGCGCCCCGAATATCCGATTACGGGGATATAACATTTGCTTTTCAAAAGCATCATTCTTGTATTCAGAATCTTTCTGGAAAGGGGCGGGGGAGGGGGTTATTGACAAGAGTGCACATTAATTTTGTTTATCTATCAATTATTCATCATGTTTCAAAAATTAAAATAAAAGAGGTATAGCGCATTTGCTGACGAAATGGCCGACTCAGAAATCTAAATGGAAAACACCGGTTTCCAATAATAGACTGGCGTGTTATATTTAAACATAAGGCCAATGTTTTTGATATTTCGTTGACCAGGATAAATAACTGCCGAAGTTTAGCATTACTGGCATTTATATGAGTCGTTCTTTAATTAATAAACCATTTTCCTATTTGGAATGATGAACAGTACAATATTTTCGTAGGTGCATTCATATTAAACAACAACCCTTTTACACATGGCATTACTAAACTCACTGTCTTTTTCTGACATGACTGCAGCGCCTTTAATAGCTAGATGTGATCAGTTCATTTGCCTTTGGTTGATAATTCGAGTGTTTAGCTTTGCCTAAATATCATATGACAGTTAATTGTTACAGGAGTTTTTATATTTTCTTTTGAAAAGTCAAACCGTATAACAGTTCCTTTCCTCCCTTGATCTATTTTTACTTATTACATGCTGTGCATTTGTGTCCTTTTCCTTGTAGTATTTGTTTAGATTTTCGTCAGCCACAAGGCACATTACGGTTTGAAAATCCTGTGCACACAGGAACATGTTAGTGTAAACAGTGATCTCGGAATAAATTCTCTTTCTTTAAGTTGTAACTTGCAAATATTAGAAGTTATGATGAAAATGACAATTTTTTTTAATAATATATGTATCACATTTAAAACACACACACACACCCCTCAAGAAAACAACCCCAAAAAAATGAAAAGAAAAAAAATCGAAAAATAATGGACTTGAACTCAGAATGATGTATAGTTTAAGTGTAAAATTACCGAGCACCTAAACCACTAGGCCGCCCAGGCATGTAAGTTTAAAGGTTTAATGTTTGACAGGCTGCTAAATCTAAAGGTAAATTTTGAGAACGATTTTTTTTTCCATATTTCATCCATTTTCAACAAGAGGGCCACCTTAAACCAAATTTCCTCAAACGGACTTATATACAGTCATAATCAAGTAAAATAATTTCAGTGTTTTATTTCTGGTTTATGGTGGCCTTTTGCAACAGTTTGCAATTTTTAAAGTCCATTACGTTACATCTGCTATATTTTCTATATAATCACGGTGATGTTTATGCTTATCAAATAAAGATACTAGCAACTTATAGATATCTTTATTAAGTAATTTGGGTAAACACAAGTATAAACTGACTTTGTATAGCAGAATATTTGTAAAAAATGATATTCAAGAAAAAGGTATTTATGTAGGCAAAATTGCATATCAAGTGCGCTATATCCCTTTAAGGACAATATTTGTTTTGGGTTTTTTCCCATTTCACTAATGAACATAATTTTTAAAGTACTTCATACATCGTACATTCTGGACTCATATTTTGCACGTGCACTCTACTTTGTATCATTCTAATATTTACACCGAAGTTTTTCTTCCCTGATTAAAACAACTAATATAACATCATAATCTAACAAATTAATGCGATTCTCACGATACACTCGTAAATGAGAGAGAGAGAGAGAGAGAGAGAGAGAGAGAGAGAGAGAGAGAGAGAGAGAGTTTCGTAAAAACTACATCCAACAGTAGATTACAAACAAATACACCAGGATAAGTACATATATATTATTTCTCTTCTACATCCTTATCTTTTCATAAAAATGTAATGTAACACGTTCATTTGGGAGAAAAAAAGTCACGTAGTTGAGTTCGATTTTGACATAAAAAGAAAAATTGAATAAAACACAAACATACAATAAATCAGAAACATACATGTGCATACAAAGGAATGTCATTGAATATAACACTCTTAGCTTTTTTAAATAAAAAAGTAGATTCAAGCGGCTATTTATAAATAATATAAAAAAATTGAGACCGGGACGGCTTTTAGCACTGTTTTTACTTCTCGGTCACACCGGTCCCGGAGTTTTCACATATTATTTTACGAAAGAAGAAAATAATATCATCAATTAACTATCAGAATGCAGGCATGATATGTCATATCTAAATTAGCGAGAAATCGGGGCTGAAATATTCTGATGTATTCTGTTTTTATCGAATAAAAAAATCTGGGACCGGGAACGAAGACCAGGTTTTAGTCACGGGACCGAGACTGAAGACCGGAACCGAGACCGGGTTTTAGTCAGTACCATGTCTCAAACTATATGGTTAAACAACTTGACTCGATGTAATGGTAAACTTCTTTTCTACACAGATTGGATAAAAAGTGGAATTTTATGCGGCATATGCTTTCCGTTCGTTTAATATGCTCTCGAATTCAATACACACTCCCACCAACTGACCTTCACCTTGTAACAACATATGGGTAGAACTTTGCTAGCAGGGTCTACCAACTGGTAGTTTTAAAAAAGGAATTTAAAGATAAAAGATAATTGAACTTTCAATTATAAATAATAAAATATAATATTTCCCGACTTTGAATTGGATTATAATGCTTTCATTTAAGGAACGCGTCCGTGTTTACAACAACAGCACGCCGCGCTCCCACTTCCCAAGTAACAACGTGTTGATAACAAAAAATAATGATGAGGCCTAATAAAATTGCTTTAATAAAATAATTAAAAAGTATTGTGATTTTCACAATAAGTTTGATCATTATTATGTTGTTTTTTTGAAATGCACCCGTGACAGTAAGCCTTGTTGTCAATGATACATAATCGTATCATAATTTAGGCCTATCTAACTTCTCCAAAAATAAATTTAATAATTATTGCACTGTTTATTTTAGAAAAGCAACAACGCTAATTACAGTTGTTTACAGAAATGGCATTACCAAATTGTGTTTAGACAGTGATCCCATGTAAACATTATGTACTCGCAAATTTATGCAGATTTCATACTCGCTTTTCTCGATACATTTGGGTCGCTATTTGTATGCACTGGTGGCTAAAAGATATAAGACTCGGGAAAGTTGTCAACATCGAAATAAATGTTATCCATGGTAAATAAATTAGGCCCCTAAAACCCGAGTTTTAAAAAATATCTAACACTACTTTTACAACAAGTTGATCGAAGAAGGTCGCATATGACGTCACTGTACCACGTGATTACCTATCTAATTAACTAGGCTTTTTGAAATCGGGGCTTGGATTTCAGTCCGTATTGTGGCTAATTATACCAATATTTCAGCGAACGAACTATTACAATTAATTTCTATTAGCATAAGGAAGACAAAATGCATATAATTCTGTATACTTTGAAAACACGAGATGTGTCCTTTAAAGACCTGTTTAATGAAAACGGAAATTTTCATGATATCAATTATTTTTCTAATATTCCTGTCAACAAGTCTAACTGGATTTGCGAATATAACACACTGAAAAAGGTTATTAAACCTGTCCAAAAATATCACGATACTTCAAAAGGAGTCTATATAAACATGAGAAAACAAAGTAACATTTTATAAGAAAACAAGAGAAGAATACCCCTAAACTTGATAAGTAGCGAAACAATATGTGATATATTTATCAAAAAAAAATCTTCATTAAACCCTACTGTGAGAGATTTTGGGCAAAAAGCTTCAATTTTGAAGAAAACAAAACAAATATTTATCTGTCAAAAATCACTAAAATCAAAGACAAGCAATTAGCAGAATTTAATTACAAACTCTTACAAAATCTACTTAATAATAAATCTGTTCACAAATGGAATAAGAACGTATCTAATCAATGTGCGTCTTGCCAAACAGTCGAAGATACAAAACATTTAATCTTTGAGTGTAGAAACGTACGAATTAGAAAATCATTTGAAATTTAATTTAAAATGGAAACATGTTGCATTAGGATTTTTTCATGAATACTGCCACTCTTATTCAAGATAATGCTGTGGTCTTATTCAATATAATGCTGCGGGTCTTATGGACTGTACTGCTACGGGTCTTATTGAATATGATGCTGCGTGTCTTATTCAGTATGATGCTTGGGGTCTTATTCAGTATGATGCTTGGGGTCTTATTCAGTATAATGCTGCGGGTCTTATTCAGTATAATGGCTATTTAAACGGTGACCTCTCACTTCCATAACCATGACTATTCTCTTTTAAAGTGTTGATAAACAGGAATTGTTACCTGTATGTTGAACATAAACATCATGTACAATCAGCTATTTTAAGCTAACACGGAACATTTTGATATTTCAGAATAATGCCTGATTACATCCGTTCCAGGTCTGGGTTTAAAAGCCGAGTGAAAAACTTATGATGTCAGGAACATTTGACATGAAACAGAACTACGTGGACACGTTTTTAAGCGGGCTAAAGAGATTGTGGCTGACTGGTGACCACTCTGACGTCACAATACAGGTCCGAAATGAGACATTTTATTGCCACAAGACGGTGTTAGCCACCATGTCGTCATATTTTGATTCCATGTTTGCTTCTGGGATGCGAGAAAGCGTGACAGGGACTGTGAACTTCGAGGAAATGGACCCCGGCGCCTTCAGGAAAGCTATGGGTTTCATTTACACCGGTGAAATAGATTTAGACGTTGACACAGCCATTACGTTGTTACATATTTCTGCATTTCTACAGATCAAATCTCTACAAAAGCTTTGCGAAACTTACTTAAAGCCGCACGTGGCTGTGGAAAACTGCATTCAGCTATGGAAGGTGTCCGTGCTTCATAATTGCCATATAATAAAAGCAGCCGCGTTCCAACAGATCCTTGCGGCCTTTCCAGATATATCCCAATTGGATGAGTTTTACCGACTAGATATCAGAGAAATTCTGGAAATCATCAGTCATGACAACGTGAATGTGTCGTCTGAAGAGGACCTTTGTACGATACTTTTTGATTGGCTTGTCCGAAATGATTGTAACAGTAGCCATGTTTATGAACTTCTACAGGAAGTCAGGCTGGCGTTTGTTAGACCAGAATTTCTTGCCAAATTGGAGCAGAAAAAAGAAATCAACTCCAACCCAAAATGCATTGAGCTGATCAACAAAATTAAGTATTATCATCTTCTTCCTGCCAGACAACACGAGATGGCAAATAAGGCAATGCGTGTTCGGGCAACATCGCACCTAGAAAATGTGGTTGTAGTTTTGGGCGGTTGTGAGGCGACAAAGCCTCCGTACACGCGGTCGACCTGCACGTATTGTTATAGCTTCCGTCAGCAAACCTGGTTTAAATTAGCTCCTCTGCCTTACGATCCAGGGATAGAATTTGCTGCAGTCACTTATCACAATGACATTTATATAACTGGAGGGGGCATGAAGCAAAACAGCTTTCTCTGGTACAATGTCAGTAGGAACTGTTGGTCAGAGTTACCGTCCTTGATAAATGGCCGCCGCAGACATGCATGTATAGCCGTGACGGATGCAATTTACGTGCTGGGTGGATATGACAGCGATGGGGGAGTTGGCAACCAAATGCTGAAAAGCGTGGAAAAATTCATCATTTCTGAAGGGCGTTGGGAATCGGCAGGGGATTTAGTCATCGCAGTGAGTTGTTTTGCTGCCATTGTTAGAGATGATCAAATTTACACCTTTGGTGGGGAGGACAATTCCAGAACTGACAGCTCAGCTATCCAGTGTTTCGATATAAACACGAAAACTAGCGTTCTATTAACTACGAAAATTCCCATGGCTTGTAAACTGACAAGGTCTTGCGTTTTTAATGAGCGAATGTTTCTGATTTTTTACGATGGGCGTATCATTGAATATTTTGAGGAAAGTGAATCTTCTAAAGCATCCTGTGAATTTGTTGCGCGTTTTGACCGTTTTCAAAGAACTCATTTCGGAGTCGTTGAACATAACGGGAATGTTTTGATTATAGGCGGAGTGATCGAAAACACGAAACCGTGCGAGGACTTCCTGCAATTTGATTCAAACACGATGAGATGTTCTGTGTTAGATGACTTGCTTTTCACTCCTCGTCTGGTGGATGGTTGTGTAAAAATTAACATACCGAAGAACCATCTAGTTCCGCTGAAAGTCGATTCTGCTTGTTAGAGTTAGGGTTCTTGGTTTTCATTGACAGGTCTTTTACATTTTGCGTTTGCTCACTTTTATTTGTCTCGGTAGATTAGCAACTTTATACCGGGTATTCCTCATGTTATACATTGATTAAACTTTTGTTTTAAAATGAAATCGTGAGTATTCTTGTATTTTCTGTGCACTCTGAAGATATGGGTATTTCCTATATAGGTATTTCCATTATTTTTTTTTTTACTTTTTAGTAAGAAATACTTAAGTCTTTCTTCGGATGACCAACTCTTTTGGAAGAAAATTCATAAAGATTTTCTGTACGCATTAAACAACACAACCAAGAGTCCGAATGATCATGATCATGATTGTCTGTGTGGTTGTCGTATAATATTACATGTATAATGTTTAAGGTAGTACTCTACATCGTCATAATAGCTGACTTCCTTTAAAAACATAGATGAAAAAATCGATATCGGCAATATTTGACTTTTCCTTTACCATTTAAAAGCCAAGTAGCTCGGTAGGTTAGAATACCGACTGCTAAGCTGTAAGTCACAGGTTCGAGTCCAGCAGGGGTTTTAATTTTTCTTCTTCAGATTACCTTCTACTAAAACTGTATTATTTGACAAAATAAAATGAATTTGAAAATTTTCCACTTCAAAATATTGTTGTACATATCCTCCATTTTTCATCTACATCAAATTTCTCTGGTGTAGCATACATCCTTAACCAGCATACTGGTAATCAAACGTCTGATTGATCATGATTGACAGAACACTTTGGGATTAATCAGAAGTGAATATAACACACTATCATAATTTCCATTAAACGTACGTCAAAATACATGAATAAGAAGAAGAATAAGAAGTTCTTTTATTTTATTTTTTTTGGTTTATTCCGTGCGTCAAAAAAATAAAATAAAATACAAGGTTGAAAATGTACAGATCACAAGTTAGACTAGTATAGAACACAGAATGCCCTTTATTATTAAAATGATGCTAGAGTTCCTCATTGACAATATTTTAGTAGTGGTTGGTAATCATACTTGGATTTCTCGAATAAATCTCAAACTCAAGTTTGAGGTTTCTTTTATTTCAGCAGTCAAACGTTAAGTAAACTCAGACATAAGTTCAAGTTTTAACTTAATTCTTTTTTTGTCGAGAAATCCAGAGCTAGCCTTTCAATAGTGTGTTGGAATTCCCATGTTCATAATTTGTGCTCGCATATAAGCTGAGCTGATTTTTGTTTTGTTATGACGACGAATTTATATAAAGGCTTTTATGTGAGAAAGAAATCTTGCTATGACCGTCAACACGACATTCAAAATTTATTTCAAATCCCCAGATCATTCCATCTTCACCATAAGGGTCAGAAGTCTAGAAAAAAAATTATCATCATACAAACAACCCGACTTTGAGTACCTCTTTTTGTAGACAACGAGAAGATCACTGGATCACTCTGGGTACACTATCTCCATACAAATGCAACAACGTTTACTATGTAAAAAATCTAATTGCGTGTTTCATACCGACTGTTAAGCCGTTCTTGGCACACCGATTTTGACTGCGGATAACTCCGTTTACCAAATCAGGATATAGGGCTCACGGCGGGTGTGACCGGTCAACAGGGGATGCTTACTCCTTCTAGGCACCTGCTCCCACCTCTGGTGTGTCCAGGGGTCCGTGTTTGCCCAAATATCTATTTTGTATTGCTTGTAGGAGTTATGAGATTGATCACTGTTCGTTATCTTCACCTTGCATGTAAGAAATCTAACTAGTCTACTAAGAAAAAATGTGAATGTGATGGAGCTTTTTTCAATACATAAAGACGCTTTCCCACAGCAACATGGTGTATAGTTAATTAAAAAAAAAATATGCGATTTTCCGAAACAGCATTATCAAAATTTCACACAAACTGATTGGAACGCTATGATAATATTAATAATAATTTTATAAAACTGTTTCTTTACAATAATATACAAGATGTCTGTGAAAAAATAAAGCAAATCTTTCACATAATAGACTTGATAAAGAAGTCAAGGCAAACAGAGTTACTGCTCTTTGATTCGATATTTTGAACCATATATACTTTTAATATAGGAGTTAAGAGATTGATCACTGTTCGTTATCTTCACTTTTCATTATTCATATTCATGTATAACTGAGACTTTTGAAAAAATATGATTAACAATATTGTTTATGCAATAAATGTCAGACAAGACTCCAACACAATGTTTGTTCCTATCATGCATAAATCTAAATAAGTCATTAATTTTTCGAAATCTCATGACGTCACACTTTAATAAAAGTCTTGTATTGATTGTGAACAGCATAATCGTATATTTGAATGTAAAAGGAAAATATCTATGTAACATTACGTTACATTATCGCTTGCATACGGTGTTTATGTCTCCGAACTGATTCGAGCATGTTTTGAGTATGATCAATTTTTAAATAAAGGTAGACAACTAACAAGTAATTATAAGTTGGTGGTACAGTCTCACTTAAAGTCAGCATTTCGCAAATTACACGATCGTTATAATGATCTTGTTTGCAAATACAGCTGATAGATGGGCCAAATAATATGGGTCAAATATTATTTGACATGTTAATTATTAGTTCGTTCATTTCATACTGATTTTGACAGCGAATTAGTACGTTTACATGTTGCAGACAAATGCCACACCGGTTAAGAGGAGATGCTTACTCCTCCTAGACACCTGATCCCATCCTGTTGTTTCAAGGGGTCCAAGTTTGCCCTTTTCTCGATTTTACATTCTTTATATGATTTATGAGATTGACGATTATTCCCAATGATTCAACACCCCCCTACACACACACACACACAGAGAGAGAGAGAGAGAGAGAGAGAGAGAGAGAGAGAGAGAGAGAGAGATGGTATTAGCCTCTTTATCAATGAAAAGAAAATTAGTAAATGGATCAAAATATTTTATTAATTTCAAGAATTCGAATTAAAACCAATACAAATGAGACAAAAGTTCACAATTTTCATTTGTTACTTTTATGCTAAGCGCATCCGGATCTGATCTATACGAATTTTTGATATTTAAAGATGCGTCTCTGTCTGCATTCTTTCACAGCGAGGTCTTATCTACGTAAAGTGGCTTCTTCAAAGTTTTCATGAATCTTCTAATAAATCTTTCCCTGCTGGAATTTCCACGTACACCTTTATATACATGTACAGGTACACCTTTATATACATGTACAGGTACACCTTTGTATACAGATACACCTTTAGGTACAGGTATACTTTTCTCTTTTCCACCTGCTATTTTGGCCATTTTATTCTTGCTCTGTACAAACCCAGGTTTCTTTAGTCTTTTCATAAATCTTTCGATGAATCTTTTCCTGCTCAAGTTTCTATTGATGTCTTTCAGAACACGTATTTTCTTGCGAGATTTTACAATTTTTGGTCTTTTGTGTTTGTATATACCGATATGTATTTTCTTGTGAGATTTGACATATGTTGGTTTTTTGTATTTGTATAAGTGAATTTTCTGATGAAATTTGACATTCTCCCGGTTTTTCTTTGCCATCTTGTGGTGTATGAAGCGTGGCTTGTTCAGTGTCGATAAGAAACGTTTCATCGCGATGTATCTTTTTCTGCTGGCTGTTCCAGGTACCTCCCTGTGTACACTTACGCGGACCGCTGGTCTGTGCTTCGTGCGATAGTTTCCCCTCCTGATGAGCTTAAAGAGTCTTTTATAGCCAAACTTTCGTCCCCTTGATTTGTGAAAGACCTTTCCCAATACCCCGTTTGGTTTCAAAACACCATGGAAAAACCTCATTTTGTAATACCCCTTATAAATGCCGGTATACACGCCGCCATTATATTTACCAACGACTGCTCCCTTGTACATTGTTTTGCGTCCTCTATATTGGCCTTTCACAACGCCTCCTTGGAAATTTTTATGAAGTGTCCCTGACAATTTCTTAGACCAATATTTCTCTCTAAACAGTCCTCCTTTAAATCGTCCTTGAATTTCTCCGCGGGTTTCCCTCTGATTTCCGGAATAAGGAATTCCTTCATGGATATTCAGGAAGTTGTGGCCATCTCGATGCCGTATAGTTGATGGTGGTCCTGGTTTAGTCGTGTCGTACTTGTAATGCAAAATGACGGGAAAGGCATGTCCCTATTAAAATAGTAATGAGGAAACTGATAGTTGTTTTGTTTGTTGGTTTGTGTTTTTATACCCCCCCCCCGCAACAAGTTGTGGGGGGTATACTGGAACCGGGTTGTCTGTCTGTCTGTCTGTCTGTCTGTCTGTCCGTCCGTCCGTCCGTCTGTAGACGCAATGGTTTCTGGGCTCTAAAGCATTATCCTTTCCACCTACCGTCACCATATAATATATAAGGACTACCCATGGGATGAAGATGTTCCCTATCGATTTTGGGGTCAAAAGGTCAAAGGTCAAGCGCATAGGACATCGAAGTAGCAATATGGTTTCCGGGCTCTAAAGCGTTATCCTTTCCACCTACAGTCACCATATCATACATATGGACTACCCATGGGATGAAGATGTTTCCTATCGATTTTGGGGTCAAAAGGTCAAAGGTCAAGCGCACTGGACATCGAAGTAGCAATATGGTTTCCGGGCTCTAAAGCGTTATCCTTTCCACCTATAGTCACCATATCATACATATGGACTACCCATGGGATGAAGATGTTCCCTATCGATTTTGGGGTCAAAAGATCAAAGGTCAAGCGCACTGGACATCGAAGTAGCAATAAGGTTTCCATTTAAATTCTTTAACAGCTTTTTTCATCACATGGAGATGCTGTGTTCCTAGATACCTTTTGGATCATAATACTGAAGTTTTACCTATTACCAATACCCTTTGGGAGATTGGGGTAAGCGGGGGGTATTCTTGTTAGCACTGCGCACAGTACCTCTTGTTCTTCCAGTCGAAAAAAAATCACTCATATTGAGACTTCACCAGTTGACTGTGACGTAAAGTAAATTTAGATAGAAGTGAATGTTCTTTAACGTGCATACGCCTACCGCGAAACAAGGACTAGAATAAGTCCTCAGTAGCTCTTGTTTGTTGTAAGAGGCGACTAAATGGGGCGGTCATTCGGATGAAACCGCAGAAATCGAGGTCTCGTGTCATAGCAGGTGTGGCACAATAAAGACCTCCTCCCTCTACTCAAAGGCTGTAAGCGCCAAGAATAGACCTAAATTATGCAGCCCTTCACTGGCAGTGGTGACGACTCCATATGAGGGAAATTTTTCGAGCGGAGCATAAAACAATATACAATCAACAAACCTATATTAAGGTCATTTTCAAATGACCCTTGACCCTCACTTCAAAATGAAGCAATTACTACTTGTGTTTGCAATAGTTACGTTTTACATCGATTTATGCGCACGGGATTCGATGGATGTATATAATTGCCAACAAGAGGTACTGTGAGCAATGCTCACCAAGAATACCCCCCACTTACCCCAATCTCCCAAAGGGTGTTGGTAATAGGTATAAACTACCTCTTTTCTGAGTGTAAAAAACAAATGGCATGACAAACCGAACCATATTGCTACTTCGATCTCCAGTGTGCGTGACCTTTGACCTTTTGATCCCAAAATCGATAGGGAACATCTTCATCCCATGGGTAGTCCATATGTATGATATGGTTACTGTAGGTGGAAAGGATAACGCTTTAGAGCCCGGAAACCATATTGCTACTTCGATGTCCAGTGCGCTTGACCTTTGGACCCCAAAATCGATAGGGAACATCTTCATCCAATGGGTAGTCCATATGTATGATATGGTGACGGTAGGTGGAAAGGATAACGCTTTAGAGCCCGGAAACCATTGCGTCTACAGACGGACGGACGGACGGACAGACAGACGGACAACCCGATTCCAGTATACCCCCCACAACTTGTTGCGGGGGGTATAAAAATAACAAATATTGTAATAAGCAAAATATCTCTATATAACAAGAATCTTCACAGATTGAACTTGCATTCTTCAAGATGTTCCCTTCGATGGTTTGCGCATGCTTAGATCAAATAAATGTTTCTATTGTTACATGTATCAGAATTCTGATTTAGGATCATAGATAATTCGCTTTACTGATTGATTCAAACCCATATAGATTTTGTTTATTGCTCTAGACACAATATTTTTTTTTTGCGGCCGATATTTTGTGTCTTAGAATAAAGCTTTAAAAAGCGCAGTGCATTTTTCTCTTGTCTAGTGTTTTGTACTTGCTATTTCTCCTTCACCAGAGGCAGATAATCAACCGATAACATTTTCAGGATGGAGTTTGAATTGAATTTCAAGACAATTTTGAATTCCGGTAAACGCTTAGTCATGAATTGCACTTGAATTTCAGTATCTCGATAATATCAATATGAATCCACATTGGCTTTGGCGATTGAATATTTTAGTATTTAGTGATGCTGATTTTAAGAATTAAAAAAACACTAACTGATGACTTAAAGAAAATTCCATAGGAGGACAAAAAGTGTATATTTAGAAATCATTGATATTCTTAATGCAAAAAGATTAGAACTGTTACCATAAAGGTTATATTGAAAATTTGTCATTTTCATTGTTTATTGAATTATTTGGCTCTATATCATTGTACTTGTGTATTTTTATGGTGATTTAATCAATCCATAAAGCTAAATGGTGAGATATATATCTAAAGATAAAATATGATAACATCTGGTTCCCTAATAAGGGCAGAAGTCCCCAAAGTGTATACAGATTTCCTTTACAGAAATATATAAGTAATAGGAATTTCTATGATACGTACCTGAACTAAATATCCACCTGTAATTGAGAAGAAGAGAAAACATGTAGTGACTACACTGTAATTTTAATGAATGTATGACGATGTACCAGAAATGTTAACTGTAATGAAATAGTAAATACATTAAGTACGCATTTTTCAACGTCCAAAACTACGCGTAGGGGGAAAACACGCGGTAACTGAATATAATATATAACAGGGGATGCTTACTCCTCCTAGGCACCTGATCCCATCTCTGGTGTGTCCAGGGGTCCGTGTTTGCCCAACTATCTACTTTGTATTGCTTGTAGGAGTTATGAGATTGATCACTGTTCGTTATCTTCACCTTGCATATATCATATCAAATATTTATAGCTATATAGCTATGCGGGAAATTTACCCTCTTGTTACGTGATCGCGTAATTAATGTAAATACCCCCCACGCGTAAATGACCACTCTTATAATAGATTATTTGATATTCTAGGAAGTTTTAATTATAACACTTACCTGTTTGAAAGACGCATATTAAGACTGGAAGAGCCGATATAACAGCGGAGAGACCCATGTCCTCCGTGTAAGTAAATCGTGTGGCAGAAGTCGATCATGACGATTAAAAATCCGTTAATACGTACATGTATAATCAATCGTGTAGCTGATTAAACATGGAAAGGGACGTACTCGCTCACTATGCCATATTTCACTTCTTATCAACCATAAAAAGTGTATTATTATACAGGCTTAAAGTTGCTCATATTAGATGCGGGTGTGATCGGTCAACAGGGAATTCTTACCTTAGTTCTAGGTGCCTTATCTTAGTTCTAGGTGCCTTATCCCGCCTCTGGTACATGTATGTGCAGGGGTCCGTGATTGCACTTTTTCTTAATTCTATATTCTTTATAGGATTTAGAAAAATTGATTACTGTTCGTTATCTTCACTTGATAATGTATTTTCTTCTGGAATGTGGCACCTACTGGCTAAAACGTATAACAGTGTCATGCATTCAAGCAAGTTTGATTCATATCTCAAAAACTGATGCGTAAAAATATCACATGTCACGCATGCGTAATTTCTAGAATTAAATATAAAAGGGAAGCATCATCAGTATTTTATTTACAGGTATCTGGATTGATATACATTTTGATTCAGTTTTATTCTCTTTTTCTTCTTGTTTACCGTTTGATGAATACCTAATTTTATACATGTGTTGTTCTATGGGATACACACAAATTGGCTTATTGCTAAGCCTTGTCGATTTCGTGGGAAACTGACGATGATACACATGAAGTTAAATTTCTACTAAAACTAGTAAAAATAAATTCCTGTATTCAGATTGTCTGTTAACCATTTATTTTTTTAAAGTTTTATGTATAGAGAGCTAGGTTTACGCTGGGTTTTATTTAACCCTATGACTCTTCAAAAATTGATATTGATAAACGTCACCATGATCTTAGGCAGGTCATTAAGGAAGTTTAGCTGACTAGCATGCTTACTCCTTCTAGGCACCTGATCCCACCTATGGTATATCCAGGGGTTCATGTTTGCCCAACTATCTATTTTGTATTGCTTATAGGAGTTATGAAATTGATCACTATTCGTTATATTCATCTTTCATTTGACTCAACCGGAATCTTCTATTCGACGTCATCAGATGTTGCCTTCTACAATTTCCTGGAAGTGATGTCATACATACAGTGTATGTATCAAATCGAAAGGGAGACAAATCTGTATTGACGCGATCTCTCATAATTCAATTATGGGTAATAGCTGTTCCTTCGCATTATTGAGTGTTTAAACCACCAACACATGATAAAAATATCGCCTAATGAAACAAAGGTACGATTTCTTAACAACCCTAGCTGCAACTGCTCCTCACAACGGATAAATATGACAACCTCACAGAATAATCAATCACTGTCAATTGCATGACAAAGTGAAGATGACGAACAGTGATCAAACTCAGAATTCCTACAAAGAATATGATAGAGAGTTGAGTAAAATGAACCTCTGGATACACCAGGAGTAGGATCAAATACTTAGGAGGATTAAGCATCCCTTGTTGACCGGTCACACCCATCGGGAGTCATATATTCTATTCGGGAAAATGTAGTAATCTGTAGTCAAATTCAGTATGTAAAGAATGGCCTAACGTTTATTATGAAAGACGTCAGATCGCATTCTACTTAATAGTAGGATGTATTTCTAAATCAGTTCGTTATAACGACCATCAGATTTGCGAAATACTAACATGAAACGAGACTGTTGAAACCCCTGTAACATCAACGTATTTGTCAATATCTTACCTCGTTTGATTAAAAACTGGTCATACGCAGAACATGCTCTCGCATATCGAATCAATTGAGGGACATAAACACGACACGATATGCAGGTGATAATGATTGATTGGTTGTTTATTATTGTCCTGTCGAGAATTTTGCGCTCATATTGAGAAGTCGTCAGCTGTAGGTGAAGTGCCACACACTTAGACCTACACATAACGCATTTAACTTCGGACATGACAAAGTCAGATTTTTTTCTGCTACCCTACATGATAAACATTTTGAGAAAAATCAAAGTGCATATGGTGGGATGATTTAGCAGTATATCATAACTTTTATCCTTATTTATATAACCAGTCTATACTATATGTACGTGCATATATCTTGTACTTACCCAAGCGTTCAACAGAATACTGAAATTATGCAGAATACTGAACGTACCTACATAACGAAAGAGCTGAAGCCTGGGAAATTGCGTGTAACCACTTATTATCTCGTACGACTTAGCATCTTGTTGGTACGACAAAGCCAAAAATAATATCAGTTGGCAGCAACATAGCAAAAATAATATCAACTGGTAACAATAGAATATATGTGTGACCCACACAGAATTCCCTCGATATTTTAAGCTACGATGATTTCATTTATTGACAATTTTGTTCAACATTAAAAGATTTTCGTTAAGCATGTTGGCCCGATTTTCTGACCGTACTTCTGAGCGGAAGTAAAACTACAAAAACATAGAAATGTATATTATTCCGTAATTAGTTCTCTGTAGGTTAAATTCTACCTGTGAGGTATGCAACTCAGTGTTATATTAGTTACTGGTGTTCCCAATGTTTTCCGTTGATATCGCATTTTACAACCGACTTTTCTTTTTAAAAAAAACCTAATGTCTGGCGATTTCTTAAAATTTGTGTGAATGAAAGACGAAGATAACCAACAGCGAACAATCTCATAACTCCTATAAGCAATTCAAAATATATAGTTGGGCAAACACGGACCCCTGGACATACCAGAGGTGGGATCAGATGCCTAGGAGGGGTAAACATCACCTGTCGACCGATCACACCCGCCGTGAGCCCTATATCTTGATCAAGTAAACGGAGTTATCCGTAATTAAAATCAGTGTGCCAAGAACGGTCTCACAATCGATATGAAACACGTCAGACAGCGTTTGATCACATGATAGGTTGTATTAGTAAACTAGATGGAATTCCAAGCTACTAGACAAAATATCTAGAGAAATTCCTTTTGATTAAAAGAACACCTCACCACATTAAAAGAAAAAAGCCCAGCGAGTGAGCACATGGAGCTTCCAGAGGTTTCTAAATGTCTAAAGACCACTGCAAGCACATGTTCACACTACAGAACAAGTAAACGTAAACACAGAGGCGGGAATGTGATTTCTCCTTTTCCTTTTACCTCTTTTTCTTAATTAAGTAAATAACACTCATTACAGTCATCACGACAGACATGAGTATGTCACACGTATTTTCGTGGAGTCTGTGTTTTTGCGTTTGGAAATCATTACAAGTCATGGTTCCATATTTGTAGTGTTGTTGATATATATGCAAGTTAATGTGTTTACATGTACGTAACTAGAACATAAAAAAAAACCCTTTTCGAAAATTTCATCGTAACTCCTCCGATCTTATCCTGATTCAATCGAATTTTGTTGCTTTAAAACAACGTGTGCTGGAATTGAACATGATGAACATATAAGAGTAATTATGATGCTAACTACGCTAGAAGTATAAGGTGAAGATAACGAACAGTGATCAGTCTCACAGCTCCTATAAGGAACACGAGATAGAGAATTGGTCAAATACGGACCAGAGGTGGAGTCAGTTGCCGAGGAGGAGTAAACATCCCCTCTCGACCGGTCACGCCATTATATCGCATGTTAGAGAGACTTCAGAAATTGACTCCACAAGAAATATTAAATTTTTTTTGCAATTTCATCTTTGTAATCTTATATAACAGACATTTTTTCTATTTGAAACCTTTATTTGAAGTAGATAATTTGCAATATTTCCCTATTGGGAATTCGAGTCTTGCTATTGGAACTGTATTATGTTACTTCCTTGCATATCCAAATTCTCTTTTTTGTTGTCAGTCATGTATTTGTATGACTTATTGTAATTTGGTAATGTTCATTTTGGTTTTGCTGATTTATGCATGCATCGAGGACTCTTTCTGTTCTTCATCTTTTTTGTAATCTTTCATTAAAAGACAAAATCCAGTTTACATTCTATATTTATTTACAATTATGTAGCACAAATGATAACAATGCGAACAACACAATCTGTAAACGCATCAGCTGTCCATCATTCAACGATCCTAGTATTTTTTAACATATTTTCCCTTTCCTCTGTACTTTCGGCCTCCAAAGTATTTTCTTGGTCCCCTGTATTTTCCCTTACCACGCCCACGATATTTTTTGAGCCCCCTGTATCTTCCCTTGCCACGCCCACGGTATTTTTTGAGCCCCCTGTATTGTCCCTTGCCACGCCCACGGTATTTTTTAAGGCCTCTGTACCTTCCTTTACCACGACTACGATATTTCTTTAGACCTCTGTATTTTCCCTTGCCACGACCACGGTATTTCTTGAGGCCTCTGTACCTTCCTTTGCCGCGCCCTCGATATTTTTTGAGCCCCCTGTATTTTCCCTTGCCACGCCCACGGTATTTCTTGAGGCCTCTGTATTTTCCTTTTCCACGCCCACGGTATTTTTTAACTCCCCTGTATTTTCCCCTGCCACGTCCACGGTATTTCTTCAACCCTCGATATCTTCCAAAACCCCTCTTTCTTCCCAGTGGATATCCACGGAGAAGATAGTCCTTTACTGGTACACGTTGTTTTAGTCCCCCTCCTCGGGTTTTGGATACCTTCTGCAAACAAAAAAAACCCCGTATGAGTCAACGTTTAATTAAGTTACATGAAGCATTTGGCAGAGAAAAAAAGAAGGTACGAGTCGTAATAGTTTGAAACTATATCAAGCATTGGTTTAATTGGTGAAAAAGACAGATTATTGAATATCACAGTGAACAGAAACGATTCTTTTGACACGATCAGCATCCAATCAATGCGTATTTAGTTTTTAATTAATAAAAAAGTATCCCATGATGATCCTGGTTAGAATAGGTCCTTAGTATCCCTTGCTTATCGTCAGAGGCGACTAAATGGGGCGGTACTACGGATGAGACCACAAAAACAGAGGCCCCGCGTCACAGCAGGTGTGGTACGATAAAGACCCCTCCCTGCTCAATTGCCATAAGCGACCAACAGAGGCCTAAATTTTGAAGCCCTTCACCTGCAGTTGTGACGTCTTCATATGAGTGAAAAAATCTCGAGCGGGACGTTAAACAATATGCAATCAATCAATAATTCGAAAGCAATCTATATAATAAACATTTTCTACTCACGTTTCCATATCCTGCAAAATTCAACAACAACATCTTTAAAGCAAAATGATGTGCAATTTTCTTATCGATAAACATTGAAACGGTATTCGCCACATTCTCGTGTTACAAAAGTATTGACATAATAACGATGCTTAAATTTAAGTGTAATATTATTTAATCCTATATAGAATTTCTTCAATTTATGTAAATAACTAGTAGAGTGAATTTTCCACTTAACCCCCCCCCCCCTCCCCCAGTACATTTCTCAGATTCAGGAAGAGTTTTACAATGAGTTTCCTCTCACCTGCGTCTGCGTCTACAGGGAACAGCACAATAACACACAGTGCTACAAATGCTGACAACACCGTCAGACGACCAATGTCTTTGGAGATCATCACGTCAACTGTATATCTTTACATGTAAATTGTCCCCTTATATACACCCCGCTCTTGCATGCCTAGATGGTTCAACATGCAATTCTTGGTGGAGCGTAATTAAATCGGCGACATCAATGCGAAACATACCTTGAGGTATATAAGATATATTTGTATTTTCAAAAACTACATTTTATATTGAAACAATTGTTTTTAGTTTTCTAGAAATCAGATATAGCTAAAACAGCCATTCATTATATGAATAGTGATGATTTAGATAATTTTATCCTTTTTTGTCTTTGAATTTCCCCTGTGTATGCCTCTATACTACTCCTTTATTACAAACTAACAAGTCTACTGTGAAACTAACACAGCAAACTAATGCTATTAAGTAATTAGCATATACTATGTGTAGAGTTCAAATGTACCATTGTAAACATCTGGTCTGAAAACTCGTTTGTGAAAAGTCACATCCATCCACAGATGTGATCCGACAAAGCTTCCTATTGTTAACATTCTAGTTATCAATAGAAATCCCGAGCTACAATGTTAAGCATATACTCGCCGATACAGTAATTTAAAAGAATCCATCCTCAATTCAAGTCATAGTATGCCGTCGTATTATTTAGTACGTGGGACGTGAACACATTTATGATGATTATCAAAGAGGCCATATCTTGTAACAGGTCATGAAATGTACCGTGCAGGGTTTTTATATGTGTCGACATATAAACCGGATGTATGGGATTTCTTTTGTCACTGTCACTGAAGTTTCTGAACAATCTTATTTTTTTACAGTGAGTTTACAATGCCCACTCTGTGGGAATCTCGTACTTTTTCACAATAAATTTCATGAAAACGTGAAGACAGCGAACGGTTATTAATCTCATAAATCTTATCAAGAATTGGGAGTAGGGCAAATATTGGCCCCTAGAAACACCTGAGGTGGGAGTAAACCTACCCTGTTGACCGGTTGTACTTGCTGTGAGCCCTATATCTTTATATGTTAAAAGGAGTAATCCGTAGTCAAAATCAATATGCAGAGAATGACCAAACCATTTGTGTAAATAAAAGGCGAATACAACGAACAGTGATCAATTTTATAACTCCTATAAGCAATATAAAATAGAGAGTTGGACAATCACGGACTCCTAGATATACCAGAGGTAGGTTCAGGTGCCTAGGAGGAGTAAGCATCCCCCGTTGACCGGTCACAGCCGCCATGATCCTCATATCTTGATCAGATAAACGTGTGTGTAACACGTCCTGCATTATTCGATCTAACGACAGGTTGAATTGCAAATACGATCATTATGACGACTATAAAATCTGCGAAACGCTGACTTTAATCAAGAAGATTGGAACCCCTGTAATATCAATTTATTTTTCAGTAGCCTGACTCATTTAAAAAATTAAAGTAGAAAATATTTAAAATCTATCATACGCAGAAATTGTTATAGCTTATCGAATCAGTTGGAAAACAAAGACTATAAGCAGGTGATAAAATATTGGTTCACTTCGCCGAAACGTTGAAGGTACGAGTTAACACTGTTGCACTCTAGATGTAAACAAATATGTTGGATCCTAATTTTTTCGTAAACTGTGATAAGTTAGATATCATAGCTATCAATAAAGTTATGTCCTCAGCTTTTGAGCATAACTGCGCTGGTTGCTATTACTGTGTAGATACCGGTTCAATGTTGATTTCATTGTTTTAAACATATTACTGATTTATTACCTGAGGACTTTAGCTCTTCAACTTTTGAAAACTGCACAGGATCCTATAACTGTGTAGGTACCGGACCAATACTCATTTCATTGGCCCAAACATTGTATACATTTATTACTTAAACCTATCCAGTTTAAAACGTTTATGTCGATTCAATACATGCCCTAAAACGATGCAGAGACTTGCAAGTAATTCAAATATCGTAAATGCATTAATTTGGTTGCTATGTTTTTTCTAAACAGAACACCGATTCTAAAAACAACATACCAATTTACCCCAAATATCGTAATGTGGCATTTTGGCAGATAATTCAAAATATTTATCTTTAAACCTCACTTTCTTAGTTCCATTTTAAATTTCAGAGGTGAGATTTTTAACTTCTGAAAAATTCTAAGAAAGGTGAAAATAACGAACAGTGATCATTCGCATCACTCCTATAAACAATATAAAATAGAGAGTTGTTCATACATGGACCCCTGTATACACCGGAGATAGAATCAGGTACCTAGGAGGAGTTTCCCCTGTTGACCAGTCACATCCTCCGTGAGCCCTATATCTTGATCAGGTAAACAAAGCTATCCGAAGTCAAAACGAGTGTGCGAAGAACGGCCTAACGATCGGTATGAAACACATCAGACAGCATTTGACCCAATGGAAGGTTATATTGGCAACCTGGATCATTATAACAACCACAGTATTGCGAAATGCTGACTTTAAAAAAGACTGTTGAAGCACCTGCACCATAAAAATTCGGTATATAATGTTCATTATTCGTCTCCATTCTACTAGCATTAAACGTTTGAAAATATTTGTTGCATATTGTTAGAAGACACGGGTATATATCAAATGAATGTATATCGATAATACTAATAATACTTACCGACACATATTGATAATGCTGACACATACTGATAATACTTACTGACATATGCTGATAATACTGACACATACTGATAATGCTGACACATACTGATAATATTGACACATGAAAGGTGAAGATAACGAACAATGATCAATCTCATACCTCCCATGAGAAATACAAAATAGATAGTTGGGCAAACACGGACCCCTGGACACACCAGAGGTGGGATCAGGTCCTTAGGAGGAGTAAGCATCCCCTGTTAACCAAAGCTTTTTTGACCTAACAAGGAAATCGAATTGATGCGAATACATTTTATATATTTTAACAGCCAACAGAGCGAGTTAAGGTATTCAATGTATAATAACCATACTACATATGTAATAAATGTATGGTAGGATTTTCGTAATCTTGGTTTAATTTTGAAGATTTATTAAATAGAAATAAGGCACCGTAAGAAGTTTCGAAATTTGTTTACTGCTTGATTTATTTCACCTAGAATTTAATATTGAAGTCTATGGCAAGAGCATGTTTTATTAAAATATTTTTCAAAGAGATCATTTTTTCATATAAATCTCTTGTCAGAAAATTAAATATACTTTCTTTTTATGAAGATATGAAATAAAATTAATTATTTGCCACATAAATTTTTAGAAAATGAAATATTTCTTATTTTTACAAAAGACATATGTAATACTTAAGAAAAGTATCAAAAGAAAAAAAGTTCATCTTCTTATTTCCTAGTCATGTGAATTTCATCTACTTCTCTTTCAACATTTCGAACAATAAAGATATATGTTCATTGTAATCCTTCAAAATTCTATTCTTTCTTTATACATTGAATACCTTAACGCAGTGTAGCCCAATGACAAGCACTACGAGCCCAACTTTGCTTTTTGAATCCACAGTATTCCCTTAAACGTAAAAATTAAGTTATATTTCAATAAAACCCTTTTCTACTTCATTTTCAGTCATATAAAACATTATCTAATAAATGAAAGGTGAAGATAACGAACAGTGATCAATCTCATAACTCCTATAATGAATACAAAATAACGAGTTGGGCAAACACGGACCCCTGGAAATACCAGAGATGAGATCAGGTGACTAGGAAGAGTAAGCGTGCCCTTTGATATATTTGTAAATAAAGTTACTTTCTTTCCATCGTCTGATTGGAGATCATCGGCTATTTCTGATTTGCTCGTTGAGGGGGAACATCAACTGCATAACTTCATATCCAAGGGTTTCAACAGTCTCGTTTAAATTCAGCATTTTGCAACGTTTATGATCGTTATAACGATCTAATTTACCAATACAGCCTGTCATTGGGTGAATTTTCTTTACGTGTGGCATACTAATTGTCAACATGGGATGCTTAATTCCGCCTCGGGTATATCCAGGCCTCCTTTTTTTTTTTTTTTTTTTTTTACCGTACTCTTAATTTTGTATTCTTTTTAATATTTTAGATTAATAACTGTTCGTTATCTTCACTTTTACATGAAAAGTGAAGATGACGAACAGTAACCAAACTCGTAACTTCACGTACAGTGTATGAGTAAAACGAATCAAGTGGAGCTCACTATGCATCATAGATATTAAGAGTTATTTACCTTTTACCAGAAAGCAGGAAACGCAAGGCGTTTTAAAGACACGGAAAACAAACGTGTGCAGATTGAAAACAGCACCTGCTGGAGTGGAATACAATGCAAGAGTTAATGAGTTATTCTTTTAATATTGTAAATAGAAAAATCCTTCACATTACCGAGGTTCGATCAGACGAAGATTTGTGAAGATAATGTAGAGTACACTATTCCTAAACAATATCAAATTGTGCATAAAGGTGATAATTTATTTTCAATCTACTTGAATGAAACGTTTTTATAACTCTATTTAAAAAAAACCAACCCATGAGTATGTATTTGATTGATGTAATGATGGATTTGTGTGGTTTGTTTTATGCAAATAAATTCTAAAATTTATGGCCACAAAGGTCAAGTTTAACACTCTGTACATCAATAACAAGTATTGTGAGCCCAGGTTCTCCTTTTGATTTTACAATTCGCCCATAACATACAAATTAAAAAAAAGTGACATGCTATTTTGTATTGCTTATAGGAGTTATGAGATTGATTATTGTTCGTTGTCTTCACCTTTCAAGCTACAAAACTCTGGTGCGAATTTATTTTACTTTTTGTAATATTTCGACCCTGATTTATACTTAATGTAAATCTTTTTTCTCACTATTTAAAACATTTCAATGGCCCTGACTGGTGCAGTTGGATGAATGCTGATAACATGCATAAAAAACAAGTGAAGATACTGAACAGCGATGAATCTCAAAAATCCTATCAATAATACGAAACTAACAGTAGGACAAACTGGGATTCATGACATATCAGAGGCGGGATCAGGTGCCAAAGAGACGTAAGCATTCTGTGTTGACTAGTCACATCCGTTATGAGTCCTATACATTGATCAGTTAAACAAAATATTCCGTAGAGTGAAAATCAATGTTTAAAGAATGCCCTGATAATTGGTATGAAACACGTTAGACAACACATGACCAAATTATAAATTACACGATGTAGATTATTATAATGACCATATCATTTGAGAGATCCTGACTTTACGGCAGACTGGTGAAACCCCTATACCATCAACAAATATGTCAGTAGCTTGCTGCGATTTACAAATTTATCATATGCAATACATCTCGCGTATCGAATCAATTGAGAGACAGAGATATGTGTACCATCAATCCCATAACTCCTATAAAGAATGCAAAATCAAAGGCAGGGACAAACAATGGCACCTGGAGACACCAGCGATGATGTGTGAAATCGGTGATTATATCAAGGATGTGTATGTTATCATTCTATTCATCGTGTTCCACCGTATGCTTATTTTGACCTATCCAACGTGACCTTAATCAACGTTTTCATGCATTTAATTATAGATACGTGACTTATGAAAGGTGAAGATAACGAACAATAATCAATCTCATAAATTCTACACGGATCATAAATCTCACTTATGCCTCCTGATAACTATGTCCCAGAAGACGTTATATTAATTCTCTATTGCACGAGTTATATCTCCTTTTTCGATGGTTTATTATTTGCCATAGATGACTAATACTTCCCGACATATTTACTGTAAATGAGGTCATGTTTGTTTCTAACAAAGGACGCATAATTTGCTATCGAGAATACTTAACGTATATTTTCTATCCGTGACTTATGCTTTTCTATCCGTGACTTATGCTTTTCTATCTGTGACTTATACTTTTCTATCTTTGACTTATGCTTTTCTATCCGTGACTTATTCTTTTCTATACTTGATTTATACTTTTCTATACGTGACTTATACTTTTCTTTACGCGACTTAACATTTCTATACATACTTTTTTTTTTTTTTTTTTTTTTTATACTTGACGTATATTTTCTATCCGTGACTTATGCTTTTCTATCCGTGACTTATGCTTTTCTATCCGTGACTTATGTTTTTCTATCCGTGACTTATGCTTATCTATAGAGAATGTTTACTTCCCTACAAACGATCAAAATATAGGGTTTACGGTGGATGTCTTCTCTTCATTTCAATTGTTTTTACAGTATTTATGGGATAGATCATTGCTCGATATCTTCACTTGTTCGTAATACTTGCGTTATGAAAAAGCGAAGTTAACGAACAGTGATGTTTCCCAATGAAAGGCGAATATAAAGAACAGTGATCAATCTGATAACTCCTATAAGCAATACAAAGTATATAGTTGGGCAAACAAGGACCTGTGGACACACCGGGGAGGGGGGGGGGTCATTTGCCTGGGAGGAGTATGTTTATGTTTAAGTATTTTGTAATACATTGTTTATGCTCAAATGTTTGTTTCCCTGCAGACGACATACACTTCCCTATAGTTATATTTTTTCTCTACAATTCATATATGCTTACCTTAAAGTATTCTAAAGATTACGATTTTTTCCTGTCAATGATTTGTAGTGTCTACATGCATAAATGACTAATATTTACCGTCATATGACGTATCCTCCCTTAGAGAATGTGTTTGTACCCCTATAAAAGAGGTATGTTTTGGTATGGATGACATATACATGTATTTCCTTCTAGATCTCTTGAACTTCCCTTTCAATGATTTGTGTTTTCCTGTAAAGGAAGCATGCGTCCCATGGGCTAAAATAGGTTTTCAGTACCCCTTGCTCGTCATATGATGCGATTTAATGGGGTGGTCCTTCGGATGAGACTGCAAAAACAAAACAAAAACAAAAAAAACAACAACAAAAAACGAGGGCCCGTGTGATAGCAGATGTGGAACTATAGATATCCTTCCTGCCTAATGACAATATGCGCCTAGCATAGACCTAAATATTACAGCTCATCACAGGCAAGTGTTACTTCTTAATATGAGTGAAATATTTTCGAGAGGGACGTTAAACAATATATTATCAATCCCTATAGCAAAGGGTACTGAGGACCCTTTCAAATCGCGATCCCCACTGGACTCGACAGGAGATGCTTATTCATCCTAGGCACCTGATCCCACCTCTGGTATATCCAGGGGTCCACGTTTGCTCAATTCATTTTGTATTCTTTAAATGAGAGGCGAAAATAACGAACAGTGATCAATCTCATAACTCCTATAAGCAATACAAAGCAGGGAGTTGGGCAAACACGGACCCCTGGACACACCGGAGACGGGATCAGGTGCCTAGGGGAGTAAACATCCCCTGTCGACCAGTCACACCCGCCATGAGCATTATATCTTGATCAGGTAAACGGAGTTATCCTTAGTCAAAATTAGTGTGCCAAGAACGGCCTAACAATCGTCATGAAACACGTCAGACATCATTTGACCCAATGATAGATTGTGTTGGCAAACTAGATAGTTATAACGATCATAGAATTTGAGAAATGCTTATTTGAAACGAGACTATTGAAACCCCTGCATTGCTATATTCACCTTTTCATTGTAAATATTCCGGGCTATAATCACATCTTTTTATTTATCTATTTCTCGACGTTCGCATGCAGTATTACGAGATGTGGCATTGTTTGATATTAGTAATACTACAGGAAATTACGTTGCAGGAAATGCATAATTTTTTTTTTCAATTTCAACATAGTAATCTTAAAAAGAAATATACGCTGTGTCAGACTTCGTTCTTATTTGGAAATCTTTTATTTCTAGTAGAAAATTAACAATATTTCCCTATTCGAAATTCTACTTTTATTATGGAAATGGTATCGTGACTAGATATATTAAAAACAATTCCTTGCAGATGAAAACTGTAATTTTACTGACGGCCAACTTGTATCAAAATATTTTGGCACTACTCATTTGTTCATGTTCATATTGATGAACATGTACTTTATCTTTTTTCCCCATTCATATCTTAACAGCGATATGATAAAAACGCAAAGCGATGTTTTACATTCTATATTGATTTAATGCCAAATATCTTTTATGATAACAATGCGAACAAAACAACGTTTAATTGTATGAGTTGTCCATCATTCAGCATTCCTTGTTTTTCTTTACATATTTTCCCTTTCCTCTATACTTCCGGCTTCCAAAGTATTTTCTCGGACCCTTGTACTTTCGTCCGTATCCTTTGCTGCGGTACTTTTTGAGACCCCTGTATCTTCCTTTACCACGCCCACGATATTTCTTTCCTCCTCTATATCTTCCTTTGCCACGCCCACGATATTTTCTGAGCCCTCTATATTTCCCCTTGCCACGACCACGGTATTTTCTGGTGCCCCTGTATTTTCCCTTTCCACGACCACGGTATTTCTTGAGGCCTCTGTATTTTCCTTTGCCACGCCCACGATATTTCCTGACACCCCTATATTTTCCCTTGCCACGCCCACGATATCCTTTAATTCCCCTGTATTTTCCCCTGCCACGTCCACGGTATTTCTTCAACCCTCGGTATCTTCCAAAACCTCTCTTTTTTCCGAATGGATATCCACGAAGAAGATAGTCCTTTACAGGTACCCTTTGTTTTAGTCCCCCTCCTCGGGTTTTGGATACCTTCTGCAGACAAAAAAAGGTATGAGTCAACGTTATATTAAGTTACATGAAGCATTTCCTATTGTTAAAGTTTGTACGGAAAATACAGCTATTATTGGAAATCATAGAAATAATAATCAACGACATTTCTTTAAACGCGATTATCATTATTTGAAACGATGAATGCATGGATGAGAAAACAATTGTAACTATGATAAATGTATTTTTCTACTCACGCTTCCATATCCTACAAAATTAAACCATGACATCATGTAGACAAAAACAAAATAACAAGCAGGTGAATTCTTCAATTTTCTTGTCAGTAAACGTTGATACTCGCCATATTCTCAAGTTACAGACGATTAACAATAATCAAGAATCTTAGATTTTAGCAATGTAATTTACTTTATCCGACATAAAATTTCTTCCACTTTTATGAAAAAAACAGAGTAAAATAGATTTAGAATTAAAAACAAAAAAAGTTAAATTTCTCTCAGATTCGGGAAGAGTTTTACAATGAGTTTCCTCTCACCTGCGTCTGCGTCTACAGGAAACAGCACAATAACACACAGTGCTACAAATGCTGACAACACCGTCAGACGACCAATGTCTCTGGAGATCATCACGTCAACTCTGTGTCTCAACATGCAATAGTCCCGTTATATACACCCCGCTCTTGCATGCCTAGATGGTTCAACATGCAATTCTTGGTGGAGCGTAATTAAATCGGCAACATCAAAGTCAAACATACCTTGAGGTATATAAGATATATTTGTATTTTCAAAAACTACATTTTATATTGAAACAATTGTTTTTAGTTTTCTAGAAATCATATATAAACAAATCATTTATTCATTATTTGAATAATAATCATAAAGATATATTCAAAGTATCCACTATCTGCATTTTCCCCAGGTAGGCCTCTGTACCACGCCTTCATTAGAAAGTAACAAATTAACTGTGAAACCAGCACAGCGAACTAATGCTATCAAGTAATAATTACAGACTATATGTAGAGTTCAAGTATACCATTGCCTACATCTGCTTTGCAAAGGTGTTTTCATTTGCAAATGTAATCCGACAAAACTGTCGATTTGTTACCTTTGTATCGGTAAAACATTCATAGCTACAAAGTGCACCATATGTAGGCGGGTATAGCAGTTGAAAAGGAATACATGCTAAATACTTTTCATATTTTCATGTCATATTCTTCATCACTTAATATTTGAACACATTCTTACTTATTATTAAGGAGGTCATAAATTCTAAACAATCAAATATGTCTTCATGACCTTGCATTTAAAACTTCAGCGTAAATTTAACACGACTGTGGGTACAAAAGAAAGAAGAAGCGAATATGGCGAACAGTGATCATTGTGATAAATTCCTTAAAAATACAAACATGAGAGTAGAGCGAATAGAGACCCCCAGGACACCCGAAACACGGTATATTGTGCCAAAGAGGAATAAACATCCCCTGTTGAAACCTTACATGTAAAACTTATACGGTACCAATTTTGATGCACCAGATGCTCATTTCGACAAATAATGTCTCTTCAGTGATGCTCAACCGAAATGTTTGAAATCCGAAATAACTATGAAGTTTTAGAGCTAAATGTAGCCAAAAACAGCGTGGCAAAAAAGTGGAGCCAAATTCGTCCAAGGATAAGAGCTATGCATGAGGGAGATAATCCTTAATTTTGAAATGAATTTCTAAATTTTATAACAGCAATTAAATATACATCCGTATTTTCAAGCTAGTAACGAAGTACTTAGCTACTCGGCTGTAGAGACCCTCGGGGACTAACAGTCCACCAGCATACTATATTATAACAGAAAGGTTAAAAAGAAACGAAAAAAGTTTTGGTTCCTGTGAAAATGCAGAGGCGGGATCAGATCCACCGGAGGAGTAAGCATCCCCGTTGTTCGTTCTTACATTTATTTCATCCCATAAAAGTGACCACAACTAACAGTGATCATAAATTGCATAGAAATGCAAAATTAAGTGTAGGAAAAACACGGGTCCCATGATAAACGAGGAGTGGTGTCATGTGCCTAGAAGGAGGAAGCACCCCTTGTTGACCAGTCATAACTGTCGTGAGTCCTATACCTTGATCAAGTTAACAGAATAATTTGAAGAGTCAACATCAATTTGCAAAGAACGGACTACCAATGTTTGTTAGGTAGGAAACACACCAGACATCATTTAACCCAGAAACAAATTCGATCAACATAACGACCAGGGAAATCCTGATTTGAAGACAGATTGTTGAAGCCTCTATACCATCAGCTTATATCAATGGCTTGCCGCAATTTAAAACATCCTCTCGCGTATTGAAGCAGTTGAGAGATAGAAATACCATTAAATTTACAATTCCTGTGAAGAATACAAAATAAAGAGAAGAGCAAACAAGGACACTTTGATGCTACAGGAAAGCAGAAGCAATATCTAATACATGTACGCATATGTTTTTTGCTATATCCCTCGCATTCCATGGTATGGTTATTTTGTTTTAGCTAACGTGTAATTAATGAATCCGATCATTTTCACCCATTTAATTCTAGGTATGTGACTTATACCTCCCAATAAATTTAATGGTAATGCTGTTCTCTATCCATGACTTCTATCTCCTTTTCGGGGATCCGGGTTAGAATAGGTCCTCAGTACCCCTTAATTGTCGTAAGAGGCAATTAAATGGGACAGTCCTTCAGATGAGACCACAAAAACCGAGGTCCCGTGTCACAGCAGCTGTGGCACGATAAATATCCATCCCTGCTCAAAGACCGTAAGTGCCGAGCATAGGGCCTAAATTTTACAGCCCTTCACCAGCAGTGATAATGTCTCCTTATGAGTGAACAATTCTCAAAAGGGACATTAAACAATACACAATCAATCAATCAATCAATATACTTCCTCACAGATTTCTAGTATATAATTCAAAGTTTTGCTTTAATAGAGGGCGTATTATTATAGTGTAAAGGTGTTATTTAGATGTGCGGGAAATATTTACTACTTACGCGATAACGTAATAAGCGCGTACATTTTTCTCGCTATTATAGCTATAAATACTTGATAAATATATAATATCATATTTAGTTACTGCGCATTTTTCGCCGGCGGGTAATGTTGGATGTGGAAAAATGTGTATTTAACCCCCAGTGTAAATAACGATTTTTACAGTAGAAGACGCATGGTTCTCAAAATGTGAACATGTACATGCACTTCAATACAGAGGAGGTATTCTAAATATAATTCATGCTTCTCAGTATATGACCTATGTTTCGTAAAGATAATTCATACTTGCATATATATGACCTCTATTTTCTAATACATGACTTATGCTTCCCCATATATCGCCTATACTTCCTCATAAATGAAATCATGACCTATGCTTCTCTACGTTTCATTCATACTTGTCTATAGAGAACGTTGACTTTCCTACAAATGATCACGATAAAGGGCTCACGACGAGTGTCACCGGTCAACAGGGACTGCTTACTCTCCTACGCACCTTATACTGGTATATTCAGGGGTCCGTATTCACCCATATCTCATTTCGAAAGTTTCATACGATTTATGAAATATATCACTGTTTAGTATCGTTACTGGTTCGTAATGAAAGACGAAGATAACGAACAGTGATCAATCTCATAACTCATATAAGCAATACAAAACAGATAGTTGGACAAACACGGACCCCTGGACACACCAGGGGTGGGATTAGGTGCCTAGGAGGAGTAAGCATCCCCTAATACTTTCCTTATACCTCCCTACAGACGACAAATATTTCCCTATATACAATTTCTTTCTCTATAGAGAATGAATGCCTCCCTTAAGCTATTCTATAGATTACGATTGTTCCCTATCAATGATTAAGTGACTGAAGTTTCGTTATACAGAATGTTTGTATTCCTACGCATTCTTCGGTATGGATGGCGTATATGTCCTTCTCCATGGCTTGAGCTTTACTATAAATGATATGCATATTCCAATAAATGAGTTACCCGTCCGTCTTGATGAGTTATGTTTCCCTATCAAGGATCAATGGGCTTCTCTACTCGTCCTATCGACTGCTTATAAAACGGTGAAGATAACATGTGAATGGAAAACATTATTATTGATAGATAAAACGTCCTTGCTTGTCAGTAGCATGCTTACTAAAAGCAAGGATGTAACTGAATTCCTTAGAAATCAGAGGAAAACGGGTCCAAAATGGAGGAAAACACCCCATCCTACCTGAAAAATATCATTTTCTGCCGCTTTAGATCAAATCCAGAGTGTTTAATTTTTTCTGAAAAGAGGAAAAATCACACCCCTTTAAAAGACGAATGAGAGTCGTCCACCTCTACTTCACACTTAGATATTTTATTGAAAGTATATATATATATATATTTTTATAATTTCATCATTTATTACTAAGTATACATATCATTATTTGGGATAAAATATCCTCGGATACACCCGCATAATTCTCACCAATGGTGACAGGAGCCCATTAGATTGAATGTATTTTATAATGATTATTATTTTATATAATGCATATATATAATCTATATGAAAATACACAATATCACTATATGTATAATAACAAATAGTTTTCGAAGTCATAGAAGTAGCATATACAACGCTGATGTAAATATATCGACAATAGAATAACATAGAAATTACTCAAGGAATAATATATAAACAATGTAGTCCTAAGTTGACCGTATAGTTATAATGATAAATATTTAAGGACAGTATATACTGATCTCTTCACAGCAGTCAAGTTAAATTAATTTACAAAGATGTTCAAAAAATGTATGCTCTTATATACTTCAATACTGATGTATAGAAACATAATGATTTTTAACATGATTATACATATTAAAAGTCGTTTCACTTTGAAAGTAGATATTAAGGTATTCCATGTATAATGAAAGGATAATGAACAATTTTGAAGGATTTAGATCAACATAAAAGTTTATTGTTAAATAATGATGAAAGTGAAGCAGATGAAATTCACATGACTGGTAAATGATTAGAAGCTGACCTTTTTTGCACTTAAGACTTTTTTGAAGAGTTGTCTGCCCTTTGTAAAAATAAGAAAAATCTAATTTTCTAAAAATGTGTGTGGTCAATGATTAATTTTATTTCATATTTTCATAAAAAGAAAATGTATGTAACTTTCTATTAAGGTAACTCCATACTCGCAGTTTTATCTGATACAAGTTTGAAAAATGTATTTATTTCCATTCATTAGAGTTAAAACTAACAAATTATCAAATAAAATACATAGGTCATCACACTTTTTAAGATACGAGACGTACACAAACAGAATCATATATCACCGTCAGAAAATTGCAATTTTCCTTAAACAGCGTTATCAAAATTTCATACAAACTGGTTATGACGATATAGTAGCATTCATAACAATTTCATGAAACTGTATCTTCACAAAAATATATAAAATGTCTGTAAAAATATAGGAAATCTATCGCATAATAGACTTGATAAAGAAATCAATAGAAACAGAGTTATTGCCCTTGGATTCAATAATTTAAAACGTATCATTGATTATTCATTTATAACTAAGACTTTTAAAATAATTTATTTTTAACAAGATTTTTTACAATAACTATCGGAAAAGACTCCAACAAAATTTATGTTCCTATCACGCATAAATGTAAATAAATCATTGATTTTGCAAAATCTGATGACATCACAGGAGGGTGGAATTACTTTAAGAGATTATTATGAGAATATAATTTGTTTTTAAAATATTGTAATAAAACATGCTTTTCCCATATACTTCAATGTTAAATTCTAGGTGAAATAAATCAAGCAGTAAACAAAATTTTGAAAATTCCTATGGTGGATTATTTTTATTTGATGAACCCTTCAAAATGATACCATGATTACAAATATTCCACCATCCATTTATTAGATATGAAATATGGTCATTATACATTGAATACCTTAAAGGCAAACTAACAACTTAACTTTTTGACAAATATGATAATTTCAGCTACTCCATCGTCAACTTCTTATATCAGAATCTATATAACAATATTCTATTATCACCTGCATATTATGCTTATATTCCTCAACTGATTCGATACGCAAGAGATTGTTCTGGTTTTGGTCAGTTTTTAAATCGAGGCAAGCTACTGACAAGCAAGTTGATGGTGCATGGATTCCAACAGTCTCGTTTAAAATCAGCATGTCGCAAATTCTATGGTCGTTATATCGATCTAGTTTGCCAAGACAAGCATTGGGTTCAATGCTGTCCGACGTATCTCATACCGATTATTAGGCCGTTCTTGGCACATCGATTTTAACTACGGATAACTCCGTTTATCTGATCAGGATATAGGGTTCACGGCGGGTGTGACCTGTCGACAGGGGATGCTTACTCCTCCTAGACATCTGATCCCACCTCTGGTATATCCAGTGGTCCGTGTTTGTCCAGCTCTCTATTTTGTATGGCTTATAGGGATTATTAGATTGATCACTGTTTGTTATCTTCGCCTTTGATCTGATGATTAACCCGTTGATCTGACCAAGATTTAATCATCAGCTATAAACGAGATCTAGGTATTTCGATTGATTGTCCATTATGAAATGACTTATTCATCAGTATGTTTTCGTTTGCCCATCTCATGATACAATAAATAGTTCTGTTAGTGCTATTAATAGTTAGGGAACCAGGTTGTGTTAGCCATTTACGTTCGTATTATCCATTTCATCCAGTATGTAAACAAATATTACAAGTATATTGAATCCTTATTTCATGGTTGAAAAGTTCCTTTTTTTTTTTTATATCTATCTAGGTTAACGTATGTACATGTTCGTAACTATAATGTGGCAAAAGACATCCTCGAAATAGGACTCACGACCGGTTGACTAGGGATGTTTACTTCTCCCCTGCGCATAATTCCACCTCTGGTATATCCATGGGTCCATATTTGCTTACTGTTCATTTTGTATTCCTTAAAGTAGTTATGTGATTGACCACTGTTTGTTATCTACAGCTTTTAATCGTAAATGATCCGGTATTCAATCACTTCTTTTCATTTATTTAATTTTAGATGTAGTTCTGGAACATTACAAGGTGTGGCATTATGTCTGATGTTAGTGACACTACAGGAAATGAAGCTAAAGGAAATATCTTTTTTTTTTCAATTTTAACATATAATATCAAATAGAAATATACACTGTGTCCGACTTGAAACTTTTATTTAAAGTAGAAAATTAGCAATGTTCCCCTTTTCGAAATTCTACTTTTTCTATGAAAACGTTATCATGACAAGATATATTGATATTTCTTCCTTCCACATGCAAACTCTAATTTTACTGCCGGCAATGTTTTCTAACTTGCCTCAAAATAGTTTGTAAGCAAGGTGAAAATAACGAACAGTAATCAATCTCATAACTCCTACAAGCAATACAAAATAGATAGTTGGGAAAACTACGCATTTGTTTATGCTTTTGTTGATGCATATGTACTTCATCGTTTTTATGAAATTCCAGTCATCTTTTAATAGCGATTTGATAAAAAGTTAAAACCATGTTTACATTCTATATTGATTTAATATCACATAAAATCAATGATCACAATACGAACAAAACAACCTGTAATTGTATGATTTGTCAATCATTCAGCATTCCTTGTTTTTCTTTACATATTTTCCCTTTCCTCTATACTTCCGGCCTCCAAAGTATTTTCTGGGACCCTTGTACTTTCGCCCGTATCCTTTGCTGCGGTACTTTTTGAGACCCCTGTATCTTCCCTTGCCACGACCACGGTATTTCTTTCCTCCTCTATATCTTCCTTTGCCACGCCCACGGTATTTCTTGAGTCCTCTATATTTTCCCTTGCCACGTCCACGGTATTTCTTGAGGCCTCTGTACCTTCCTTTGCCACGCCCTCGGTATTTTTTGAGCCCCCTGTATCTTCCCTTGCCACGCCCACGATATTTCTTGAGGCCTCTATATTTTCCTTTGCCACGCCCACGGTATTTTTTAATTCCCCTGTATTTTCCCCTGCCACGTCCACGGTATTTCTTCAACCCTCGGTATCTTCCGTAACCCCTCTTTTTTCCGAGTGGATGTCCACGAAGAAGATAGTCCTTTACTGTTACCCGTTGTTTTAGCCCCCCTCCTCGGGTTTTGGATACCTTCTGCAGAGCAAAAAAGAAGGTATGAGTCAACGTTATATCAAGTGTTGAAAAATAAACAATTCTTTAAATGCGGTCATCATAGTTTTGAAATGTTGAATGCAAATATGAGAAAGGAATTGTAACTGTAATAAATGTATTTTTTACTTACGCTTCCATATCCTACAAAATAAAACCATGCTATAGTTTAGACAAAAACAAACAAACAATCATGCACAACCTTGGTCAGTTCATGAACTTTTGGTATCGATAAACGTTGATACTCACCTTATTTAGGTTTACGATAATCAAGAAGCTTGGATTTAAGCAATGTAATTTATTTAACCCTACTTAGATTTTTCTATGCTCATATCAAAAACGAGTGGACGAGAATATAAATTAAGTAAATTTCTTTCAGATTCAGGAAGGGTTTTACAATGAGGTTCCTCTCACCTGCGTCTGCGTCTACAGGAAACAGCACAATAACACACAGTGCTACAAATGCTGACAACACCGTCAGACGACCAATGTCTCTGGAGATCATCACGTTAACTTTATGTCCCTACCTACAAAGTGTCCCGTTATATACACCAGGCTCATGCATGCCTAGATGGTTCAACATGCAATTGTTGTTGGAGCGTAGTTTAATCGGATTATTATGAAATCGGCAATATTGCAAGTGAGACATATTTGAGGTACGTAAGAAATGTTTTTGTTTTTTGTTTTAGAAAACCCCTACTTTATATCAAATCAAGATAATTGTTTTTGTTTTTCAAGAAATCAGATATAACCAAATCAATCATTCCTGATTTGAATAGTGGTCATTAAGATAATTTCAAAGTATCCAATATTTGAATTTCCCCCACGTAGGCCTCTGTACCACGCCTTCATTACAAAGTAACAAATTAAGTGTGGGACTAACCGTGCAAACTAATGCCATTAAGTAATTACTACATTTTATATGTAGAATTCAAGTACACCATTGTATACATACGGGCAGTAAACTCGTTTTCATTTGCAAATGTAATAAGACAAAACTGTCGATTTGTTACCTTTGTATTGGTAAGAATTCCTTAGTTATATTGATCACTGTTCGTTTTCTTCACCTTTCTATAAGTTCACAAGAATGCAAGTATAACAGTTAAAAGGGAACACATGGGCTAAAAAGAAACCCGTCCTCAATCCCAATTATATTTTCATGTTATATTTGTCATCACCTCATGTGTGAATAAAATTTCAAGGTCATAAATTTTAACCAATCGGATATGTCCCCATAATGTGTAGATTAAAATTGTGTAGATGTAAAACATCGGCGTAAATTTAACACAACGCTAGGTACAATAAGAGAAAAATTGAAGATGGCGAACAGTGATCAATATAATAAATTCCTTATAGAATACAAGCGTGAGAGTAGGGCAAACAGGGACACCAATGACACCCGAGAGGCAGTATCTAGTGTCTAAGAGGGGTCCGTGTTTGCCCAACTCTCTATTTGGTATTGCTTATAGGAGTTATGAGATTGATCAATGTTCGTTATCTTCACCTTTCATAAAATCCAAAGTCTCTGTTTTGTAGAGATAAAGGCAAAGGATTCAGTTGATGAAGCTAAATCAATCAATTTTGCAAGAAATTAGTTCTTAATGTCAATGAATATCTGTAAAGATGTCTACACGAAGAGATGGAGACGTAGATGTGGTTTACAAACGATCATTATTTATCATACTGTGATGATTTTACACAGTGAACAGGTGAATGACTCCTTCCATCTTTTTTATGCAGAATTTATCAATAAATTTCAAATATGAAATATAGTACAGCGGTTTTTTTTAGAGATTGAGTACGAGCGCCATCCAAAAATATTTATATGTGTCTTGTATTGGCGTTTATTTTCTTATGGAGACCAGTGCCTAAGTGCAGCGATACACAAGAGCATTTTCGTCTATCGAGGTTTTTCCACTTATATTTTACTTTCACAGTAGAAATTGTCTCTATGAATTAATTACCACCATACGATTGCTCAAGGATTTTTACAAATTTTAACCACTTTCTCGTAATTCTGATAGGGTATGCATTGAAAGTTAATAACACTTAAGCTACAAAGCAATTTGAAAATTAAGCAGTATAATAATTGCTTTTATGGTATCTCCTCAATACCCCCTCCCCTAAAAAGGAGTCCAATAGAAATGAAATTCAGCTTGATTAACAAGAATTACGCCCCTTATCAATAGGAAATCTCATGAAAGGTGAAAATAACGAATAGTGATCGATCTAATAACTCCTATAAGGAATACAAAATTAAGAGTTGGGCTAACACGGACCACTGGATATACCAGAAATGGAATTTGGTGCCTAGGAGGAGTAAGCATCCCATGTCGATCGATCACAACCGCCGTAAGTCTTATACATGTATCTTGATGAGGTAAACGGGGTAATCCGTAGTCAAATACAACACTCAGTGTTTATTTTTAGTGCTGAGACCAATCAAAAGTACTTTCATAAAACACAACCAATGGATTCTAAGAAGCTATGAGACCTTTGGCTTATATTTGAAGGTAATTACTTATCTAGTCCTGTAGTATTTATAGATGAATGCTGGAGTGAGTTAGGATTGAGCTATAACTTTCAATGAACAATGGTGACGTCTCAATATGAGCGAAAATGTTTCGACGTAAAACAAACAATCAACCAAATATGTAAATATGGGAGGGGGAGCCCTACAGTGATCAGCCTGTGCGTTCCGTGTATTGAAATAAATTAAATGTATGTGGACCTAATTCTACATTTTTGGTATGAACATCGATATACAGATGCAAAATGGCTGGCTTCTACTGTAAATCAAAGCTTAAGAGATGAATTTACTCAGATGCAAGGCGAAGATAACGAACAATGATCAATCTCAACTCCTATAAGCAATACAAAATAGATAGTTGGGCACACACGGACCCCTGGACACACCAGAGGTGGGATCAGGTGCCTAGGAGGAGTAAGCATCCCCTGTTGAGCGGTCACACCTACCGTGAGCCCTATATCCTGATCAGGTAAACGGAGTTATCCGCAGTCAAAATCAGTGTGCCAAGAACGGCTTAACAATCGGTATGAAACACGTCAGACAGCATTTGACCCAATGCGAGGCTGTATTGACGAACTAGATCGATATAACGACCATAGAATTTGCGAAATGCTGACTTCAATCGAGACTGTTCATTATCTTCACGTTTCATATACAAGACTAAATGTTCTAAAAATATGGAGCTTTTGTCAAACCAAAATGAAAATTTATACATCAACTTACATCAATGGGTTTCAGAGCAGATCTGGACTTGGTGGACCTACTTTTAAAAGCGTTAATAGACTCTGAACTGAGAAATTTCAAGGATTGAATTGTTGTTAAGGACTCGGATAATTGTTGTTTGGACTCAGTTCACTTGATAGATAGGTAAATATTAGGGAATCGGGCCACTGCTGGTTGGGAATTGAGTTGTTAGATGTATAATGTCAGAGCGCACACCACTACAAGCCTCCTATAAACCTATCAATCGGTTGCCGATGAAACCATACAACCAATCAATAGACGCCTCTTATAAACCTCGGGTAATTGAATTCACCCCGGAAGCCGAGCGAACCATATAGCCAATCAATAGACGCCTCTTATAAACCTCGTGGAATTGAATTCACCTCGTAAGCGAGCCATACAGCCAATCAATAGACGACTATTATAGACTTCGTGAAATTAAATTCACGCCGGAAGCCGAGCGAGTCATTTAGCCAATCAATAGACGCCTCTTATAAACCTCGTGGAATTGAATTGGAATGGAATCGAAAGCCGAGTACAAGCCATGCTGCGAATCAATAACGGTCGTGTGTTACAACATAAGAATATCATGTTTACTGAACACCTTTTCGTTGTATATTTTTATAAACACATTCTGGTATATGATCTCATTAACATATTGTGGGGGTATTTAAGTCTCCTCGTTCACTGACTGGTAATCAGAACTATGGGGTTGATTACATATGTGTCTGTGGTACTTGCCGCTGGATTTACACTGACGGAGGGAGGTTTGTTCATATTGCGGTGTTTTGTATTTATCTTGTGTCTTCAGGGAACGTTTGTAAAAATAAATATGCCAATCAAAATATTTAAACTTATTAACAATATGTCTGCAACGTACCTGTCCTTTTATTCAATTCAAAGATGTAAAATTTAGATCACATGAAAAAACAATTGTACAATTGCATTGACAATATGATGTATTAGTGTTTGTATATTTGATTGTTGATGTACCTTCCATTCAATACTTTTCCATTCATATAGATATTAGCATGCCACTATTTTTAGATGAAGTGCTATAGATATGGACAGATGCAGTAGCTGAAGGTTATCATAGTCAGGATTCTTTATCGTTTCTACGTCTTTTGTGACACTGCGCCCCAGTTTTGAAGGCCATATCTGAAAGAACCGTGACCTTTACTCCTAGTGTAGGGCGCTTGTATAATGAACATTCCCTACTTATGTTTAAACGTCTTAGGTTAGACGCCGCGCCGGGATCGAGAATTGAACTCGGGACTTCCGGTTGAGATGCAAACCCTTTAACCACTAGGTCACGCGACTGATGATGCTGTAAAAATAGTAGTAATGTTCTCAAATATCATTAATTTAATGAACTATCAGATATTGGTTTTAATGTTCACTTACGGCCAAATAAATGGAAAGAAAATAAAGCATGTTATGAGTGGATGATTTTGTGAAGTCTTGATAAAACCCCTTATGATTGGTTGATTTTGTGAGGTCTTGACAAAGCCTATTATGATTGGATTATTCTGTGAGGTCTTTATAATTCCTCATATGACTGAGTGATTTTGTGAGATCTTTATAAAACCTCTTATGATTGGTCGATTCTGTGAGGTCTTCATACAAACCTTTTATTATTGATTGATTAAGTGAAGATGTAGATAAAACCTCTTGTGATTGGATGATGCATCGAGTTCTTAATTTATTGAGTTGTTCCACTTTATATTGTAGGCTACTCCCGGGTAAGTTTTACAATTTCAGTATACATTACACCACCTTAGCCCAATTGACATAAAGTAAATTACATTCATATTCTTCAAAGTAAGGAGTTTTGTCTTTGTCTTTATAACACTTGATATTTGTATCGTTTAGATGAGGTGTAAGTTCAGGTTCACGTATCATGAAGTTAAAAAATAAAATCATTTAATGCAGATTGAAATCCGTAAACATTGTCATAGCAGGAAAACCCATAAATCGTACTCCATTGAATTTTGATTCACAATCATATACTTTTTTCATTTCATTTTTCTGATTCTAGGGTCCTAGACCTCAACCACTACCATCTCCAATTCTGACCGGAATCGGCCATCCATATCCTAGTCATTACCCAGCGTACGTTCATCGTGTTCCGGTTGCTGTACATCATGTTCCAGCTGTAGTGCGTCACGTACCAGTTCCGTATCCGGTTCACGTAAATCCCGTTGCCCCTCGGCCATCGCGTATTGTAATTGTTCATCGTAGCGGTGGTGGCAGAAGGGGCGGATCTAGCTCATCTGGTAAGCGTCACAGGCGTAGGCGATACAGAAAGCGCAAATACTACAAGAGGAGACACGGAGGCGGATCTTCTTAGGCGGATGTTGATGTATAAACACAAGATTGTTTTATAAATCAATAAAATCATGTGTGCAAGCAAAGTTAAATCTCATTTTATGTATGACTCACTCATGTGGACTGGGGTAACGCCTTTTATATCGAAGATACTACACATGTACTTTGACAAAAGTCGGACCAGCGCCCTGTGGTTTATCGACATAATCCCTCAGACACACTGTATACGGGTAGCCAATATTCTTAATATCAATGAAAAGGTGAAAATAACGAACATTGATCAATTCCATAATTCGCAAAAGGAATGCAAAAAAAACAAAAAACAAAAAAAAAAAAACATGGATAAACACGGACCCGTGGATATACCAGAGGTGGTGTCAGGAACTTAGGAAGAGTAAGCATCCACTGTCGACCAAAACACTTCTCAAAGATTTCATTATGGGGAAATTGCAATGATGCCCTGTTGTGATATTTACCCTACTTTTAAAAGTCTTCGTGAGTAAAATAAAGACTTTACATTGCTATTCCGCCGTGGTATCTCAAAACGAAATTTGAATTTAGAAAAAAATATCTGCATGTATGTACTGATATTCTCAGCTAAGAATCATATGATATAAAAATAATTCCTTGTAGCCCAGCTAGGAATCAGACAATATATAAAAATAATGCCTTTGTTCCCCAGCTAGGAATCAGGCAATATAGAAAATAATGACATTACGGCCCAGTTAGGAATCAGGCAATATAGAAATTCATGACTTTGCGGTCCAGCTAGGAATCGGACAATATAGAAAATAACGCATTACGGCCCAGTTAGGAATCAGGCAATATATAAATCCATGACTTTGCGGCCCAGCTAGGAATTAATCAGGCAATATAGAAAAATAGAAACTTTTTCTGTCGTATAATACTAGTGGCATCGCTGCCATTTTCGGAAACCAAGGGTGTCAATCAATGGTATTTAACACCAAAGATTGTCATCTTTCACTAGAGAAGATGCGTCGCTATACGTCTGATAAATTCTGAAATGAAACCTAAAGCAACATACAAATCTAGCAGTCAATAGAAGAATTATATAACATTGAAAATAATGACTAAACAACAAGAAAAGCGGCTTACATGTACAGGCCTTATCGGTCACTTGAATTTAAATATTACTATCCCCTAGGGCTAAAAATAATCATATGATAACATTTCTCTTCTGCATATCTAAGCTAATGCTTTGATTTACATTATAGAAATTCTATTCTTCATTCAAACAAGAAGTTCACAGGCCTTATCGGTCACCCGAATACTAGTGAAAATTCATGGCCTATGAAATCTAGAAAAAATGTCCTGTTCTGAATATCTATGCTAATAATGTTCAGCAACAATATAAAACAAAATGTGTTCTTAAACGTCACTGCCCTCAAAAGTGCATACACTGATGAAAGGCTTTAAATCATATGTGTATTAACATTAAACCATCAAAAGATATGACTGATTTGGACTCATCCTAAAGTCATAACCATGGGTTGTGAAATTCATCATTTTTTGTACATCTTTTTCTGCTATTCCTAAGTATGCATTTAGATTTTATACAGTATCAGCAAACTTACACATAAATACTATATACTAAGTTTGGCCCCACCCTGGGGTCAGATCCCTTACTCTGGGGAAAATCAAAATTTACAATTTTGGTAAAAGACTACCTGCTCTATCCATTTAGTTTCAATTTAGTATCAAAAGCACTAAAGAAAATGTGATTTAAGTGTTTTACACATAAACACTATATAACAAGTTTTGCCCCGCCCTAAAGTCAGAACCAAATACGTTTCATACCAAACTTGAAAAGAATTGGAACGATAGCTATCAAGAAGTTAAAATTGTCTATTGCTCACGTATTTCATAACTTACCATTTTGGTCCCACTCTGATGCCAAAACCCCTACCCCTGGAATCATCAAATTTACAATTTTGGTAAAAGACTACCTGTTCTTTCTAAATATCTATTTAATTTCAATTCAGTATCAATAGCACTAAAGAAGATGTTATTCAAGTGTTTTGCACATAAAAACTATATATCAAGTTTGGCCCCGCCATGGAGTCAGAATCCCTACCCCGGGGATCATGAAATTTACCATTTTGGTAGAGGCCTTCCTGCTCTACATTACTATGCATTTAGTTTTTATTACATGTGTGTGTTTCTTAAGAAGATTTTTGAAAATTGGTCAATTTGCACATTTTATGCCCCGCCCCTAGGGCCCCAGAGGTGCTGGAGTCCTGAAATTTACAATTGATGTCCCCCTTGTCCCAATGATGTTTCATACCAAATTTGGAAAGAATTGGAGTGTTAGTTATTAAGAAGTTAAAAATGTGCCATTGTTAACGCACGACGGACGACAACCAATTGCAATAGGTCACCTGAGTTTTAAAAACCGGCCGTGATAGCTCAGTGATATAGCTTTTGCCGGATATCATTAGTTTGAATCCCGCCCGTGTCATGGTCGGTTCAAATCTAAGACGTAAAATACATATAAATACTGATTGCTCCTTCGCCAAACGCTCGGTATTTAGAAGTGAGAATCACAAGTCTTTCGAATATGAACTGTAAGAATTGTGGTACTTCAGCTGGTGACGTCTCAATACGAGTGTAAAATTATCGATGGTACGTAAAACAAACAACTCTCCGATCAAAACAGCGTTGCCTGTCCTCTATAGGATTAAAGGATAACATTTCGCATGCGCAAAGACCGAGCTACATGCGATATTTTATCGTATGGTGACAAATATATTTTCACATGTAACGTTTACACCAATAAGGAAAGGTAAATAAAATGACACCTAAAAGGAAGAAGAATTATCCGAGGAAAACTCACACCATTAACTTGCATTTCATTTTATTTCTATGGGGTTTTTTTTTTGCCGCATATACATTATGCATGATTTTTTGTGGGTCAAATTTACTGTTTGAACCTAGAATTTGTTATCAGTGATGTTCAAATTAATCATCAGAGTTGACCTACACAGTGTTTCCCCTATTTTACCACCGATTTTGGCCTTGACGTCCTTTTGGGCAGGCCTGTTACTAAATGAAAGTGTGGTATTTTGATTGGTTGCAAGCTTAAAAATATCTAACAATAGGATTTTTAGGGACAGCTATGCACTAGGGTCGAAATTCACTAAACAAGTAAGGAACCTGTTTTCGACAATCTGGTTCAATTGTATATCCTGACATATTGAAGTCTGTGTAGGGTACATGTAATAAGCTACCTCGTTCTCACTGTATGCTGAGGTTCCTGAAGTTTGTGTAGCTCAGTAAGCTACATCGTTCTCACTGTATGCCAAGGTTCCTGAAGTTTGTGTAGCTCAGTAAGCTACACTAGATAGCTGCAATATTGTGGTCCCCTCCGTTTTTGTTTTATAGGGGGGGGGGGGTGCTACAACTCTCCATATGAGTGAAAAATTCTCAAGTGGGACGTTAAACAAGATACAACCAATCTAGTGAAAAATACGTGACAATTCTTCATGTAAAAGACAATTAAAGCAAATTATAAATTCCCTGTACGATTCGAGTTCGAGACCCGCTCTTACAACGAGAGCGTCAAACCTACGACATCCATGTAAACATAAGTAGTGATTACTCCTTAACCAAACGCTCGACATTTAGAAGTGAGAATCACCGGTCTTTAGGATGTGTCTTTAAAAGACGGGGGTCCCTTGTCGCGACAGGTGTTGACATGCCAAATAACCCTCATTGTTTTGACCCTGAGCGCTTAAGCATGAAGCTAAATTTGTGTATTTCACCCACAACGTTTCAATGTGAACTTAAGAAATCTCTATGAGGCGTAAAACAAAGAAATAAAGAAACATACAATAAGAAAACGAATTTGTTTGTACAGATGTAATTAGTAGTTTAGTCTGATATCAATGATATGTCTATAAATATGTAATTAGTAATTTAATCTGATATCAATGATGTGTCTATAAAGATGCAATGAGTAATTTTGTCTGATATCAGTGATGCGTCTATCAATGGTAATTAGTAATTTAGTCTGATATCAATGATATGTCTATAAATATGTAATTAGTAATTTAATCTGATATCAATGGTGCGTCTATCAATGGTAATTAGTAATTTAGTATGATATCAATGATGCGTCTATAAAGAGTAATCAATAATTTTATCGGATATCAATGATGCGTCTATAAAGATGTAATTAGTAATTTATTCTGATATCAATGATGCGTCTATAAAGATGTAATTAGTAATTTTGTCTGATATCAATGATGCGTCTATCAATGGTAATTAGTAATTTAGTCTGATATCAATGATGTGTCTATAAAGATGTAATTAGTAATTTACTTTGGTATCAATGATGCGTCTATGAAGGTTTAGTTTGGTATCA